>NW_027256922.1:32500-97067 GCF_029215685.1 Pituophis catenifer annectens | reverse complement strand
GCTGCTAAGGATGAACCGTCCATAACTACAGCTCAGGTGGCCAGATTCTGCGCAGCAGCACTGGGGATTCATCGCAAACACATGTCTTCTCCACCATAGTGATGTTATATAACAAATGTGGCAGACCCTTTGCACTGCTTAGTCCTTTCCCTTTTAGCGTTGAACCTACAACGGGTTGCAACTAGTGGGAGAGAGAGGGGAGAGATGGGGAGAAAGAGGGGGAGGGGGAGAGAGACAGAGGTAGAAGGACAGAGGAAGAGAGAGAGAGAAAGGAAGGGAGAGAGAGAGGAGAGGGAGACAGAGGGACGGAGACAGAGGAAGAGAGAGAGAGAAGGAGAGAAAGTGGAGAGAGAGATACAGAGTAGAGGGACAGAGGAAGAGAGAGAGAAAGGGAGGGAGAGAGACAGAGGGAGAGGGACAGAGGAAGAGAGAGAGAAAGGGAGGGAAAGAGACAGAGGGAGAGGGACAGAGAGAGGGAGGGAGGAAAGAGGAAGAGAGAAAAAGAAAGGGATGGAGAGAGAGAAGGAGAAAGAGGGAGAGAGAGAAAGAGAGGGGAGAGGGGTTGCAACTATCGTATAGTCCAAGGGTCTGCAACCTTAAATACTCAAAGAGCCATTTGGACCTGTTTCCCACAGAAAAGAAAACACCGGGAGCCACAAAACCTGGGTGGGCGTGGCCAACACGATGTCACTCACTTCCACTAGTCACATGACACCCCCCTAGCCACGCCTACCCAGCCAGTCATTAGGGCAGAGAACCAGTTATTAAAAAACACCAGGAACAACAAAATCCTTTTGACATAACTCTTTCTCCCCTTCCTCTGTTGTGGCTCCATTACCGGAGCCTGTGTCATCGTCAGGAGAGGACTCCAAGAGTGAAGGGGAGGAGTTGGCAAGGCCTCCCTCTCCAGGACCCTCCTCTCTGGCAATGCCTTCGGTGTCCTCCGAAGGGCTAGAGATAGGGCCGGGGCCAAGCACGTCCACACAGCTACAGATGGACAGTGATGAGGGTAATGAGTCTTGGCTGGATCCACGCCAGCGCGCAACAGAAGAAAGGGCGTGCCCGAGATTAGGCTGAGTCACTGGACCACACCCCACAGGATATAAAAGGGAGCGTGGTGGCCAGTCAAGCCTTGTGACGAACAAAGCTGAAAGCTTCCACGCCATTCTGCATTGCCGGACTTTTGCTTTAAGACTTTGCTGGAGTATCTCTGGACTTGATTAAATCCGTAATTATTGAGCTGCTTTCCTTTGATGTATCAGAAGTGGGGAGAAGTTATCTCTCCTCTTTGTAAATAATAAACTCTTGGCAGGCAGCCACTAGGTTGTTGCCAAGTTCCGTTATCATAAGGAAAAGGATTTTGCTGGCTGGTTTGGTCTTTAACTCCTGAACGTCTGTTGGTGTATGTGCGTGGGGTTGGGGACAGAACATCTTCCCTCTCTCCCCCTCTCTCTGTATCTCTCTTTGTCTCTCTCTCTCTCCACACACACACACCCCTGTATCTCTCTGTCTCTGCCCTGGCTGCTTCTCCATCCCCCGCCGTCACCCTTACCTTCTCAGGCCAGGCGAGGAGTGACCAGGAGGGGAGGGCGAGGGGCGGGGCCAGCCAGTGGTGGGATCACCTGACAGGGAGCCACAGCAGAGGGCCCAAAGAGCCGCATTGCAGCTCCGGAGCCGCAGGTTGCTGACCCCTGGTATAGTCAGACCATGTATAATTGACAGACTGGATTTTATTATAGATTTTAGCTGTTATTTATTATTTTATACTAGAATTTTTAATTGTATATACACCAAGTGCTTTTATTTGTTCTAGTCTCTGGTCTAAGGCTGTAATAATAAATTGTTACTGTTGTTGTTGTTATTATTATGTATATGTAAAATGACCCAGACAATACACTGTTTAGTAAATACCTACATATGTTAAAGAAAAATGTATAAATAAAAATTATGTTAAAAAAACAAAAGACAATGATGGCTCCAACAATTAGAAAATGGAGATGAACGCCATCTCCTAAAGTTGGACATGACTGAATAGGGGAAATCTTTACCCTTTACACCAGGGGTGAAATCCAGCAGGCTCTGACAGGTTCTGGAGAACCGGTAGCGGAAATTTTGAGTAGTTTGGAGAACCAGCAAATACCACCTCTGCCTGGCCCCAGAGTGGGGTGGGAATGGAGATTTTGCAATATCCGTTCCCCAGGAGTGGAGAGGGAATGGGGATTTTGCAGTATTCTTCCCCTGGAGTGAGGTAGGAATGGAGATTTTGCAGTATCCTTCCCCTGCCACACCCACCAAGCCACACCATGCCCACCAAGCCACGCCCACAGAACCGGTAGTAAAAAAATTTGGATTTCACCACTGCTTTACACACACCCACGTATTTGCCAAATCTGCCTTGTGGCTCCGATGCTCTTGAATGCTTCCTAAGGGGCTATTATTGCTTCTATAACAGCAGACAAAGAAGCATCATTTATCCTTGGGTGTTCTATTATGAATCGCCCGGACGACGCGTACGTTAACCTTCTTCCATAGGAGCCGAAAACTTCTATGACATATAATGAAACAAAGCTTTGCCAGCAGCTTTCAACACTTACAAAGAAACGACCTTGGAATCTATTCAGTACGATACTCAATTAGGTTTATTAAAGTGGTTTTTTTTTTTTTTACAATGTTAGTTTTTAAATGTCATTTTATCACGGGGAGGGAAGGTTCATCTCTTTTTCTTTTTTTAAACTTTATTCAAAATAAACGGAATTGATTGGTTCATCGGTAGTACAGAACTGCTTCTTATAAACCCAGCCATATCATTTAATTACCAAGAACCACCTTCCGTGAGATGGGAGGCACACAAGGATAATAAATAAATAAATAAATAATTTATCTGGTAGCGATGGAGGCGGATGGTTCGGAGAACCGGTTGCAAAAATCCCTCCTCCCCCCCCCATGCCCAGCTGAGTCATGCGATCATCAGAGGCTTTTTTTCTTTTAAATGCCTCTGACGATCCAAGCTTTTTTAAAAAGCCTCTGACGATCAGGCAACTCAGCTGGGATCATCAGAGTCTTTTGAAAGCATTTTTTACAACTTCTTCACCGAAGAGGTTGTAGAAAAAATGCTTTTATAAGTAAAAAAAAAAAAAATTGGCCATGCTCACCCAGTCCCATTACCCCCCCACCAAGCCACGCCCACAGAACCGGTAGTAACAAATTTTAGATTTCACCACTGATTTAAGGGCTGCAGT
The DNA here is from genome assembly GCF_029215685.1 of Pituophis catenifer annectens. NCBI lineage: Eukaryota > Metazoa > Chordata > Lepidosauria > Squamata > Colubridae > Pituophis > Pituophis catenifer. The sequence continues at coordinate 93,828 of NW_027256922.1, read as the reverse complement.
GATTCACTTAACGACTGTGGCAAGAAAGGTTGTAAAATGGGGCAAAAGTCACTTAACAAAAGTTAGCAACAGAAATTTGGGGCTCGGTTGCAGTTATACGTTGAGGACTACTTCTACGTCCAATGCCAACAAGTAAAGTAAAAGCAACAAAAACAGTGTGAATTACAGCTTCCCCATCACACTCACTCTACACAGACACCCAATTGTACTAAGTAATGAATAATTAGGACATTGGTATTTTGCTTCCCAACTGGCCTCTACTAAGCTTTTATGATTTAAACCATAAATCCGGGTTTTGTTAACAAGTGTAATTAGTTAAATACTTGGAAATTATGTTTACTAATCTGGAATTGACCTCCTGTTATTTCTGAATCAAGCCAGGTCAATAGAAAGACTTGGCCAAGGCAGTAGGAAGGAGAAGATGCCAAGGAAGAAAGCCTTCAAAGAAAACATCAGGAAAAGTTCAGCTCTATTAATTGAAAATAGAAAATGCTGGCGGGGGGGAGGGAGGGAGGGAGGGTGGGAGGAAGAAAGGAAGGAAGGAAGGAAGGAATCAAGGAAGGAAGGAAGGAAGGAAGGAAGGAAGGAAGGAAGGAAGGAAGGGGAGGAGGAGGAAGAGGTCACTGTTCTTCAACCTTGGCAACTTTTGCAGGCCTTTTATGACCCAGATAGATAACATCATCAGTACTAGAAGGGTGTGGGGTTTGTGGAGGAGGAGGAGGAGGAAATGATCTGTGGGATGTTTGGAGTCCTCTGATTTTGGCTGTTTTCTTGCAGACCTTTCATGACCCAGCTAGGTAATATCATCAGGGCTAGAAGGGTGTGGGGTTTGTGGAGGAGGAGGAGGAGGAGGAGGAGGAGGAGGAGGAGGAGGAGGAGGAGGAGGAGGAGGAGGAGGAGGGGAGAGGAAGAAGAAGAGGAAGAAGAAGAAGAAGGAGAAGGAGAAGGAGAAGGAGAAGGAGAAGGAGGAGGAGGAGGAGGAGGAGGAGGAGGAGGAGGAGGAGGAGGAGGAAGTCTGTGGGATAATTGGAGCCCTCTGATTTGGGTTGTTTTCTTGCAGACCTTTCATGACCCAGCTATGTAACATGATCAGTGCTAAAAGGGTGTGGGTTTTGCTATTTTCCAAGGCACCCAAAGGAGAGATTCAACCTGAAATGTGGAAACTGGAACCTGGAAATAAGGAGAAATTTTCTGACAGTGAGAACAATCAACCGGTTGAACAGAAGTTGCCTTCAGAAGTTGTGGGAGCTTCATCACTGGAAGCTTTCAAGTGTGTGCGCACACATGCATGCACCTGTCCCTCATACAAAACCAGCCCCTCTCTGCCCCCCTTCCTCCCTCCTCACTAACCCAGAGAGGTTGGGGGACGCTGTGTTAACTGAGTGTTTCTTTGCAAGTGGAGGTGTGCATGAATCTGTCTGGGTTTTTACATATCCTCCAACGGGATTACCCATCATATATAATCTTTTTTTTTTTTTTTTTTAGCGAATGTGTGAAACAACACTCAGTCTTTCGGGGGGTGGGGGTGAAGGATGTGACAGAAAGGCATATGAAGCACCCTTCCTGGAAAGAGGTTTAGCAACTGAGCAGGTAAACAAATCTGGCAGATCACAAAAACATGAAAGGATGGAAGATTTTTTCAGCTTACGAGTTGAAGACCCCGATGGAGATTTTTAAGATAACGGGGGCAAGAAAGAGACAAAAAATTAAAATCTCGGGTGTTTTCCCACGTCATTGTAAATAAGTTGGTTAAAATATTTAAAATTCTGGTTAAAATCCCAGCTTAAAATTGTCTAAAAATCCTTACAGAGCACTCTGATTAATTGTTCTCACTGTCAGGAAAATTTCTCCTTAGTTCTAGATTGGCTTCCATGTGTTACTTCTTTGTCCTGCCCTCAGACGCTCTGGGGAATAAATCTATCTATTTCAGATTTTGAAATCTTGGATCAGAAAAGGGAGTTACAAGCCTCAGTATTTCTAGGTTTAGGTTTCTAGATACTATTTCTGCCAGGCTTCTCTGGAAGCCATCTTTTGTGTTAGGCCTTCAGGCTGCCCTATTTACTACTGTGGGAAACTGGGAGTGGGGATTGTATGGAGCCTGGGTGACATGTAGTCATAATAACATTCCTTTCTCAGAAAGTCAAGGACATCTTGCCCTGCACCTGGACAGCTGAAACTGGGAGGCATCTCCAGTTGGGACGGTGCTTGGATTGGACCATGTGATGGACATGTGGGCGTTGGGACAGGGACTTGAACTTTTCTTTGGGTGGGGAAAACCTGGAAATTTGGGTTTTCCCAGATGTGCCAATATGACATCTCTAAAATGGAGCTTTGAGGAAACTCAAGCCTCGGAGTTTTCTTTCGTTGGGGGTGTTACTTGAAACCCTGACAATTTCTATGTGAAGATCTAGGGCACTGCTGCTCAACCATAGCAACTTTTAGATGTGTGGACTTCAAATCCCTCCTAAGGTTCAGGAACGCTGATCTAGGCTAAGCATATTTTCCAACAACTCACTTCTGTTCTCCAAAAGGTTTGCCTAGCAGTTGAAGTCTGCAGGGTGCAGGATTCTGATCGGTGTTACTCTATGAAACTTACCTTAAAAAAATAATTAAAAAAAAAACCCTAGGAAAAAATGGGCCCGTGAGGACTCTAACGTTGCTATAACCACCGTTTAAATAAATAAATAAACATTCATCTCACGCAGATGGTGGAAATGCTCGGAAGAATCACACTTCACCTCTCCCAACACTTCTCTAGCTGTTTTTGCTTCTTTCGTGGGTGCTAAAAACGAAGATGGTAAAAGAAAATTCACACCATCTCTGAACTGTAGTGTGCACAGCATACAAAATTCATCCCAGTTGGTCTTACAATTGTAACTCCTTCCTGATTTCCCAGAGTGCTACACTAACATAGGATGTTCCCTTCTGGGACAAATGATTTCTCTGCAGCCACATTTCTCTTTAGACATCCGTTGATATCGAGGGATTGGGTGCAGGTCTCTACATCAGGAGTTCCTCACTTTTTTGCCTTCCCTCCCTCCCTCCCTTCCTCCTTCCCTCCTTCCTTCCTTCCTTCTTCCCTCCTTTTCTCCTTTCTTTTCTTCTTTCCTTCTCCCTTCCTTTTCTCCCCTCCTTCCCTTCCTCCTCTCCCTCCTTCCCTCCCTTCTTTCCTTCCTTCCTTTCTTCCTCCTTTCTTCCTTCCCTCCTTCTTTCCTCCCCCTTTCCTCCCTTCTTCCTTTACTCCCTTCTTCCTTTCCTCCCTCCCTTCCTTTCATCCATCCCTTTCTTTCTTTCTTTCTTTCTTTCCTTCTTTCTTCCCTCCTTTCCTCCCTCCCTCCCTCCTTCCTTTCAGAAAATACTGAAAGAGACTTTTGAAGAATGAAATCAGAAAATAGTAGCCACAATATCAATAGTATCAGGAATTATCTCTGTTTCTATAGATAGATGTTAATAAAGAAATGACAGAGATACAATAAGTTTTAACTGAAAAGAGAGAGATAGTATTGAAAATGGATTTACAACTGAAAAGCCAAGAGAATGATTTAGTTAAGGATATTTCACAGGATCTACTAAAGAAATTTACCGAGGCTTTAAAATTTAAAAGGGAAATACAGGTGACAAATGAAAAGGGTGACCTGTATAATTTTTTCTATTGATTTACAGAAGAGGTTTGCTAAAAGTTTGTTGAAGAACTCTGGGCAATCGGACAAAGAAGAAATGAAGAGAAATTAAATCCTATGGCAATATTTGAATGATTAAGACTGTTAGAAGTAAAAGGAAAGAATATAAAGTTGGATTATTTGATCAAGGGTAAAAAAAAATATATTTTTGTTACCTCCAGCAGCCCTGTAGGGACTTTCTGCTGACACCAGGACTAAAAAGATGGTATCTAAGGTGGATTTGTCTAACAATAAGAGATGGGATATGGGTTGAAGAGATAAATATTTGTAATCTTACAGAGGGAGAAAAGTCACTAAATTTGTTTATGCTTGTGGTGATGAAAGTTGGAAGTCCCTTCTTCGTATATTTCTTTCTCTTTCCTTACTATATTCCTACTTTTCTCATTTCTCCAGTGGTCAACCCAGTGGGCGAAATCAATCTGAAGACATAAAGCCATAAAGTCACCTGACAAGATCCTGAAATACGTTATTCAGCAACTCACCACACAGAGTCACTATTCACAACATACATTTCATTGCTTCCGACATGCCCCTACTTCAACATTCACTGCCAATGTATCTTTTATTACCAATAATGGAATTTCTATGTTGATATTCTCCTTGCATAGATTTTTTCCAATTAAACATCTGTAGCTGACTAGGCATTACCAACTTGGAAGGCAGAAATGATTTTCCCCTCGAAAGTTGAGTAGAAAGGACCACCTTTGTCTCTGGCAATTCCTTGGAACCCCAAGAATTCTCCAGAGATCTTATCTTAGCTATGAGGAAGCAGAAGAGATGGGAAATTATTTTCCTTAATTCAATCTCACCTGGAACAGGGCTTGGTAACAAGGAGGAATTATTACTAGCAAAAAACAACTGAAAGACGCAATTGTTTAATTAATTTACCAGATTCAATCCAATAACAGAATCGTAGGGGTGAAGCAGGGGTGAAATGCTACCGGTTCACACCGGTTCAGGCAAACCAATAGTAATAAAAACTACCGTTTCGGGCAAACCTGTAGTAAAAAAATGTTACCGGTTCATCTGAACTGGTATTTCCGATGATCAGCTGTGCCGCGTGATTTATATTCTAAACTGTGCGGCACAGCTGTTCCCTCCTCCCCCTTGCTGTTCTACTTAACTTCTTAAGCCTCCTTTTTCCATGTGCAGTGTGCGTTTGGTGCACACTGTGCATGCACATGCAGTGTGTTTGGTGCGCATTGTGCATGCCCATGCAGTGTGTTTGGTGCGTATTGTGCATGCGCATGCAGTGTGTTTGGTGCGCACTGTGATGCGCATGTAGCGTGTGTTTGGTGCGCACTGTGATGTGCATGCATGTGTTTGGTGCGCACTGTGATGCACATGCATCATGGTCGTAAGTTGAGGACACCCTGAATATCTCCCTCCGCTGAGTGTTGTGGCCCGCCGATGGCCAGTGGAGCTGGCAGCAGAGTCAGACAGTGAGGCGGTTGGGGAGGAACATGGGCCAGTCCTGGGGGCTGGGGAAAGTTTGGACGGGGGCTCTGCGTCAGAGGCAGAGAGGGAGATAGACAACAATGAGGCAGAGGAACAGCTGGAGCCTCTTCCCAGTGTGCACATGCACAGAGCTGCCAGAAGACAAGAACAACTAAGAAAACAGGGTCGACTTAGGAGTAAAGCCACACCTTGGAGGTGATTGGTCCCTCCCATAGGAAACAAAAGAGGAGCAAATGGGGAGTGGGCTTTTGCAGGAAACAATTCATTCCTTTGGTCGTTTCAAGAGTGGGAAGATCGGTCCCTGTTCCAGAGACCTTGTGCCAAGTTTTGCCTTGCACTGCATATAGAAACTATTGACATGGCAGCTTTCCAAGGGAGATAAGGTCTGTGTTGATAAATATTCCTCTGAAAGACTGTTTGGACAGGCCTTGCTGACTGGGAATGAAAGGAATTCACAGTTGTGTAAATAAAAGGGGTTTTGCCGAGACCGAGACTCTGCTTCCTGCTTTTTAGGGAAGCCGAGGTCAGAACACAGAGATTCCTACCCTTCCCTCCTGTCTCTTTTTCCAAATTAAGTTGGCCCGATGGATGAATGGCCTCGGGATTACTGACAGCAGCCCCAAAGCCTTTTATTTTTATTCCTCTTCCCCTTTTAAGATGATTGCATTTTATCTGAGTCATATTATAATAAATCATCCAGAATATCTGCCTTCTGCTTGTTCTGAATGGACCTCTTGCCCAGCCCAGCGACATCCTTTCTCCCATCCCACACAGTCACCAAATCTCAGCCTTTCTGCTGCTCCCAGTTTAAGCCAAACCACCAGAAAGCCTGTTTTCTATCTGAAATAATTCTGCAACCCCCCCCAAAAAACTGGCTTTTTTCCACCCAAATCCAAGGTTACAGAGTTCCTCCAGCTCTCCCCTCTTAAGATCACAATCCCACTAATAGCAGAATAATCCCCTTAGAGGGGTCAGGCCAGGGCACTGGAAGTAATTTGTATATATTTGCACATCGACAGAAATTACAGCTAGCAGCCATTCCCCACCCCACCCCACCTTCTCTCCCTAACACCCAATCTCTACTTAACAAATAGATTGTTTTGGTCATTTCTAGCCTGGTTGAGAAGCAATTTTGGTGTGTGGGGTTTCATTCCAGCAGGACTATCTATCTATCTATCTATCTATCTATCTATCTATCTATCTATCGATCTATCGATCTATCGATCTATCGATCTATCGATCTATCGATCTATCATCTATCTATCATCTATCTATCATCTATCTATCATCTATCTATCTATCTATCTATCTATCTATCTATCTATCATCTATCATCTATCTATCTATCTATCTATCTATCTATCTATCTATCTATCTATCTATTTGTCAAACATGTACAAGATGACAAGTACGAACCAGTGGTGGGTTTCAAAATTTTTTACTACCGGTTCTGAGGGCGTGGCTTGGTGGGCATGGCATGGCGTGGCTTGGTGGGCGTGGCAGGGGAAGGATACTGCAAAATCTCCATTCCCACCCCACTCCAGGGGAAGGATACTGTAAAATCTCCATTCCCTCCCCACTCCAGGGGAAGGATACTGCAAAATCCCCATTTCCTCCCGATCAGCTGGGACTCGGAAGGCAGAGAATAGATGGGGGCAGGGCCAGCCAGAGGTGGTATTTACCGGTTCTCCGAACTACTCAAAATTTCCGCTACCGGTTCTCCAGAACTGGTCAGAACCTGCTGAAACCCACCTCTAGTATGAACATAAACATAAACAAAGGAAGTAAATACAGATAAATGGGGGACAGTAAGACAGGGCCGGTAGGCACGCTGGTGTGCTTATGCACGCCACCTTCACAGACCTCTTAGGAATGAGTAGACAGTTTGAGATTGAAGCTGTGAGGGTTTGAAGCTGTAACAACAGAGTCAGATAGAGCATTCCAGGCATTGACCGCTCTATTGCTGTTGAAGTCGCATTTTCTGCAGTCGAGTTTGGAGCGGTTTGCCTTGAGTTTGTATCGATTGTTTGCCCGCGTATTATTGTGGTTGAAGCTGAAGAAGTCGTTGACAGGCAAGATGTTGTAGAAGACAATTTTGTGTACTATGCTTAGATCGGACCGCAGGCGGCGCAGATCAAGGTTGTCCAAGCCCAGAATTTCAAGCCTGGTGGCATAAGGGATTCTATTGTGAGCAAAGGAGTGGAGTACTCTTCTCATGAAATACCTCTGAACCCGCTCAATCATGTTAATGTCCAAAATACAGTGTGGGTTCCAGGCGGACGAGCTGTATTCAAGAACTGGTCTGGCCAAGGTTTTGTATGCCTTAGTTAGCAATACAATACAATACAACGATTGCAATTGTTACGGATAGAATCCTCAATTTACAACAGTTCATTTAGTGCCACACGTGCCCCTCCCAAGCTCCATTTTCGCTGGCAAAGAGCTCGGGTACCATAGGTGCCCCCGACATGAGTGACGTCGAGTTGGCCATGCCCTTGGTCATGACATACACACACACACGAGGTCAAACACAACCCTGATGCAGCCCTCAATGAAATTGAGTTTGATAGCCAATGTCAGCATTCCAGAACCCACCCCCAACTCCAAGTAAAGACTCTGAAGCAAGCATTTTTCAAAGTTCTATTTACTAGAATAGTTAAACTGGCACATCTGGGAAAACCCGAATCTGAGAGGTCCGGGATTTCCCTCAGTAAATCAAAACCCCCAAAACTATCCCCTCACTCCACAGTCAATCACATGCTCCAATCAACAGCCGTCCCATCTCGAGACATCACTCCGACCACTCCTTCTCCAGATGCAGGATTGGCTTGACCTTGACTGACAGGAAGAATGCTATTACACCCTTCTACTAAATCCCCCCTCCTACTTTCTCACACATGAGAAGGTGGCAGCATGGAAGCTTCCGGCCTAATATGGCTTCCAAAGCCGACACCCCTGTTCATTTGGCAAAGTTTTTTATTAGACATTTGCAGGGAGACTCCATTCTGGTTCAGCCTGTCAGTTCAGTTTAGAAGGCTAAGCTGAGCTGATGTTTGCATTCAGTTTGAATGACTTTTCCAGCTCTGTTGAGTTGGGGGAAGAGGGTGGGGAAGGAGGATTTGGAACAAATTTATGAACTGAAGCTTCACAAGGCGTTAGAGCTCTCAGGAGTGGTGAGCTTCTTCGGTCCTCAATAACATCAGTAACCAGCTGATGTTTTCGTCTGGATAATTCCTCATATCATCTACTCCAAAATTAACATGAATGATGAGTCAGGTTGGAAAGTCCAAAACTGATGACCGACATCCCCTTTCTCTACTAAGAAGATGGAGAAAATTCATACCGGCAGAGATCCTCAATCGATAACTGGTAGATGTGAAAATGGTTTTTTTTTTTTTCATTTGTTTATAATATAAAATACTAAAACAAATAGTAGGAAAAATAGGGGAGGGGAAAGGGAAGGGAAGCATGCAGAAAAGAAGGGGAAAAGGAAGAAAAGGTAAACTGTAAATAACTTTATTGTTATTGTATGTGTATACGCAGTACACCTATACAACGAAATTCACTTAACACCCAAAGACCAGGTCCAACACACATAACAATCCCCAAACACACTCCCACCCACCACAATTCCCCACCCCTAAACCATCCAAACATTCACACAACAGTCCAAGTAATTCTGTCCAACAGTTCACTGATGGTGGCCCTTTAGTTCATTGTTGAGTGCAATTACAGCTCTGGGATAAAAACTATTCAGAAAACGTGTGGTCCGAGTTTTAATTGTTCTGTATCTTCTGCCAGAAGGCAAAAGGTGTTGACTTCTGACTCTCTTTGGTACAGTTTAATAAGTTAGTAACCTCCAGCCTTTTTACTTTTACATAACAGTACAAACTAGCCATTTCTGTATCAACAAATCTATCTAATCGGTAAAACGTCAAATCAATGTTTCATTTTTTTTCTACCTCAAGCACAAAATCCAGAAGTGGTTTCCAAGTAGAAACCAAAGTACTTTTTTCCCCTTTTATCAAAGTAGTCAATTTAGCCACCTCTATCAACTTTTGCAGTCATTCTTCCATCAAAGGGCAACATTTTTTGAACCTCAAATGGGTTCAAATTAGGTTACAGAATGAGTCCAAAATCCGTGACTCGTGTAGTATTGAAGTTTGATGTTTTATAAAATGTTTTATCAAAAAAAAATTATCATAATGCATTGTATGATATAATAAAAAAAATGTCATAAAACATTTCCTGTGGTCAGCTCTTAAGGTTTAACTGTATTATACAGTTCAACATGGGCTACTTTCAAGGCAGATAGAGTAGAGTAGAGTAGAGTAGAGTAGAGTAGAGTAGAGTAGAGTAGAGTAGAGTAGAGTAGAGTAGAGTAGAGTAGAGTAGAATAGAATAGAATAGAATAGAATAGAATAGAATAGAATAGAATAGAATAGAATAGAATAGAATAGAATAGAATAGAATAGAATAGAATAGAATAGAATAGAATAGAATAGAATAACAGAGTTGGAAGGGACCTCTTCTAGTCCAACTCCCTGCCCAGGCAGGAAACCCTACACCACTTCAGACAAATGGTTATCCAATCTCTTCTTTAAAACTTCCAGTGTTGGAGCATTCACAACATCTGGAGGCAAGTTGCTCCACAGATTAATTGTTCTCACTGTCAGGAAATTTCTCCTTAGTTCTAGGTTGCTTCTCTCCTTGAGTAGTTTTCCATGTCACCCCCAGTCCATCTTTTCATTAAACTAGATACACCCAGTTCCAGCAACCATTCTTTATATGTTTTAGCCTCCAGTCTCCACATCTTTTTTACGTCGTGGCGACCAAAACTGGATGCAGTATTCCAAGTGTGGCCTTACCAAGGCATGATAAAGTGGTATTAACACTTCCTGTGATCTTGATTCTATCCCTCTGTTTATGCAGCCTAGAACTGTGTTGGCTTTTTTGGCAGCTGCTGCACATGGCTGGCTCATATTTAAATGGTTGTCCACTAGGACTCCAAGATCCACTAGACTCCAAGATGGATGGAAACTGAATAAGGAAAGATTTAACCTGGAAATAAGGAGAAATGTTCTGACAGTGAGAACAATCAACCCGTGGAACAGAAGTTGCCTTCGGAAGTTGTGGAAGCTTCATCACTGGAGATTTTTCAAGAAGAGACTGGACTGCCTTTTGTCAGAAATGGTGTAGGGTCTCCTGCTTATGTGGTCGGTTGGACTGGATGACCTCCAAGGTCCCTTCCAACTCTGTTAATCTGTTAAATCTCTCAGATGCTTCTCTCAATATCTCCCTGAATTTTTTCAGAACTTTTCAAGTCCATTAGAAGCTCTGCCTATGCTGAGTTGTTGCAAAGCCTTTGTACTCGTCTGAATAATGTTCTTACCCAGCACCATTTGTGAGAGATTAAGTTCTTACTTTGATGATGAAGTGGGGGAGAGAGAGAAAAAGAGAGAGAGAATCCTCTTTTGGCATACAAAACCACAAACTACTTTGCTGGTATAATCTTAGGGATATCTTTGCAGAAAGCTTTCTGATCTGATCTGTATTTCCGGGAAGAGCAACGTAAAAAGGGAGTGCCCTCAGCACTAAAAACCTCTGGTTGCAGCTTGTTATTGTCATGATTAACACACTGAAATTGGAGAAGCTTATTGTGCTGCTCGGTGTAGAAATAACTACTGGCTTGTAGAACTGAAGGGACAAAATAATAATAATAATAGAGATAGGTAGAATTAGTGGGACATAATAGTAGAGTCAGTAGAATTGGTTTGACTTGCTGTTTTGCTTCTGTAAGAATTGCTTTGCTAAGAATTGGAATTGCCTCTGCCATTTGCTTCTACCAGTAATCTAACTTCCGTTATCTTGTACAACTCTGTGCCTGGTGGATATCTCAAGAAGCGGGGTATGTCATGGATTTGCAGGGTTACATCAGGCAAATACAGGGGTGAAATCCAACAGGTTCTGACAGGTTCTGGAGAGCCAGCAGCGGAAAATTTGAGTAGTTCAGAGAACCGGCAAATACCACCTCTGGCTGGCCCCAGAGTGGGGTGGGAATGGAGATTTTGCAGTATCCTTCCCCTGCCATGCCCACCAAGCTACGCCCACCAAGCCACACCATGCCCACCAAGCTATGCCCACAGAACCGGTATTAAAAAAAAATGGATTTCACCACTGGGCAAATACCTATGTTGCTAAGCACTCAAACCCCCCTGTTCCTTACTGAACTGCCAAAGGAAGGCATGGGCCAGGGGGCCAGAACTGGGTACTAAGCTGATGTCTCTGAAGGTATAAAAGGATGCCATACCTTCCCCAAGGTGTGGCCTTTCACTGCATGCTCTTTGTCTGTATGTAGTGGAATCAGGGGTGAAATGCTCCCGGTTTGGACCGGATCACCCAATCTGGTAGCGATGGCGGTGGGTGGTTCGGAGAACCGGTAGCAAAAATCCCTGAGCGCCCCCCCCGATGCCCAGCTGAGCCGCGCGATCATCAGAGGCTGGTTTTTTTTACTTTTAAAAGCATTTTTTCTACAACCTCTTCGGCCGAAAAAATGCTTTTAAAAGTAAAAAAAAAAAAAGCCTCTGATGATCGCGCGGCTCAGCTGGGATCGTCAGAGGCTTTTCAAAGCATTTTTTTTTCTGCAACCCCTTCAGCTGAAGAGGTTGTAGGGGAAAAAAAATGCCTTTAAAAGCCTCTGGCGATCCCAGCTGACTTGCCTGATCGTCAGAAGCTTCTAAAAGCATTTTTTTCTTCAACCTCTTCGGCCGAAGGGGTTGCAGAAAAAAATGCTTTGAAAAGCCTCTGACTTTTTTAAAAGAAAAAAAAAGGGTTTTTTTTTCTTTTAAAAGCCTTTGATGATCCCAGCTGAGCCGCGTGATCATCAGAGGCTTTTTTTTTTTTTTTTACTTTTAAAAGCATTTTTTTGGCCGAAGAGGTTGTAGAAAAAATGCTTTTAAAAGTAAAAAAAAAGCCTCTGATGATTGTGCGGCTCAGCTGGGCATGGGGGGGGGCAGGGATTTTTGCTACCAGTTCTCCGAACCACCTGCCTCCATTGCTACCGGATCGGGCGATCCGGTCTGAACCGGGAGCATTTCACCCCTGGGTGTGGGGCTTCTAGCACTGATGATGTTATTCAGTTTGGTTAATGAAATATGTCTGCAAAAAAACAACGGGGCTCAGAGAGCACCAAGGGCCCTGACCTCAAAATAAACCAGACCTCCTCACACCCACCGTTCCCCTTGAAACAACTATCTGTAGAAAACAAGCATCTTCATTATTTATATTCCAAAATCTGATAAAACCTTGGCTTTAAATGGGCATTCGATCCTTTGGGACCGAGCATGTAATAAATAGATACCTAAGAAGTACATGACATATTTATGGTGGTTTTATGAAGATTAGAGCCGGTGGATGATTGAATTACAGTTTAATTTATGTTATGGCATTATTTACGTTTGGTTTATGTTGCATGCTTTATTTTGCTTGATCTCCTTAACAGAAGCGGCGGAGGTGCGCTTGCAAGGAAGGCGTACATAAAATGCACTTAAAAAAATAAAATAAAATAGCCAAACTGGTCAAAATACCTGGTTTTTCAGTGGGGCTAACATAAACCTAAGTGCCAACCCTTTGAAGTAGCCCAGACGTGAAATCAAAATCAGGATCGCTAAGACTTCCTTTATTGTAAGATTATTTCAGAATCTGGCATGTCTGAAAGGACTCACTCCCCACCCACCTTTACTTCCCAGAAAATACGGAGGGTCTCTTGTGAGATGCTCTCTGCACCCCCATTCCTTCCGTGGGCTGAGATATCGCTTATCTGACCATTATCTAGGCTGCAGCTCCTCCTCCTGTCTCCCCAAGGTTATTCTCACAGCCGCTTTAACCCAAGTGAGATCTTTCTCTAAAATGCCCAAATGTCACTGGATTTAGAACAGAAATATGAAAATCCTCAGATTACAGGGTTATCTCAGTGAAAGCTCAACAGAGATCTCTTCTCTCCAGCTGTTCCCCCAGAAGACCCATTATGACAGCAGTGAGGAATCTCTCTTGGAACAATGAATTGTGGGAACTGTTGTCCCCAATTTGGATCTGAACCTGGTGCTGAAGCCAATGATGGACGCCAGACATGAGGTGCAGGTTTTCTGATTGCTTTTTATTGGAGTACTCCAAGGAAAAGGGCTCCTGGCCAAAATGCCAAGAACCAAGAACAAAGGATTAAGTAAGCTTTATACATTTTCACTAAAAGAGAAGGTGGGACAAGGCGAGATAATAAGAAATATCATCTAATAAACATTTTAGTAATAATTCTACAATTTGTTCTATTGGTCTCTAGCTGTCCCGATTCCCAAGCCTTGGCTAACGAATGCCCCAGGAGTTATCTCATACACATTTTATTGGCTGCAGGCCATCTCTATTCCTAATTTTTAGCTGAGGCCTGCAAGTTGTCTAACTCTTGTTACTTTTATCAGCTTTCTAACTACCCAGAATTGTTACAAGATTTACACATGCATGTTTCCTGTAGATAAGCATTCTTTGTTCCTGCCAGACACACTCCACAATTACAGGCTTCCTGATTTACTTTCAAGTGTGTGTCATGACCTGGCTTTATTTTAGCAGACAGCCCATCAGAACAGTGTTTGTTTGTTTGTTTGTCAAACATGTACAAGATAGCAGGTATAGGTATGACCATAAACATGAACAAAGGAAGTAAATACAGATAAATGGGGACAGTAAGATAGGGACGGCAGACACACTGGTGTGCTTATGCACACCCCCTTTATAGACCCCTTAAGAAGGGAGTGAGGTCCACGGTAGACAGTTTAAGGTGGAAGCTGTGCGGGTTTGAGGATGTAACAATGAAGTCGGGTAGAGCATTCCAGGCATTGACCACTCTGCTGTTGAAGTCATATTTTCTGCAATCGAGTTTGGAGCAGTTTGCCTTGAGTTTGTATCCATTGTTTGCCCGTGTATTATTGAGGTTGAAGCTGAAGAAGTCGTTGACCCAGTAAGACGTTGTAGCAGACAATTTTGTGTACTATGCTTAGATCAGACCGCAGGAGGCGCAGTTCCAGATTGTCCAAGCCCAAAATTTTAAGTCTGGTGGCATAAGGGATTCTATTGTGAGCGGGGGAGGAGTGGAGGACTCTTCTCATGAAATACCTCTCAATCATGTTAATGTCCAATATACAGTATCTTTAGAAATGGAGAGAGATTCCCAAGTCAACAGCTGATTATTGAGGAGAATAGTCTCATCAGTTCACACAACTATTGAATAAAAGAGCCTGAGAACAGGTCTGTTTTAGGAACTTGGAAGTACAAGGGTTCAAAACATCATTACAGTTCCTACAGATTGCAACTGTAGTGTTTGTTTGTTTGTTTGTTTATTTATATTTATATACCGCCCTTCTCCCAAAGGACTCGGGGCGGTGAACAGCCAACAGATAAAACACAAGAATACAAAATTTAAAAACAGTATTAAAATCCAATTAAATTAATTTGGCCCACAATTAAAAACACCCCGATATTAAAACCTTGGTAGTACAGGGGTTTAAGGCACCCTGTTATTAAGCTGGTTATTAAGACCAGCTGCCTGCAATTACTGCAGGGTTCGAATCTCGCCAAGGCTCAAGGTTGACTCAGCCTTCCATCCTTTCTAAGGTAGGTAAATTGAGGACCCAGTTGTGGGGGCAATAAGCTGACTTTGTATAAATATACAAAAGGATGAAGGCTATTGCTTAGCGCATTGTAAGCTGCCCTGAGTCTTCGGAGAAGGGCGGCATATAAATCAAATTAAAAACAAAAACAAAAAAAAACCATAATTAACCATTTAAAAATTAAACAATTTTAAAAAGTTAGGCCAGCCCGGCTTGCTGGAATAAAAACGTCTTTAGGGAGCGACGAAAGGTGCGAAGATCCAGGATCTGCATATCTCCAGGGGCAGCTCATTCCAGAGGGCAGGTGCCCCCACAGAGAAGGCTCTCCCCCTGGGGGCCGCCAGTCGACATTGTTTGACTGACGGCACCCTGAGGAGCCCCTCTTTGTGGGAGCATACTGGTCAGTGAGAGGCTACCGGTGGCAGAAGGCGGTCTCGTAAATACCCGGGTCCTAAGCCATGGAGCACTCTAAAGGTGGTAACCAATACCTTGAAGTGCACCCGGAAGACCACCGGGAGCCAGTGCAGCTCGCGCAGGAGGGGGCATCACATGGGAGCGCCAAGTCGCCCCCATAACCACCCGTGCGGCCGCATTCTGGACCACCTGGAGCCTCCGGGTGCTCCTCAAGGGGAGCCCCATGTAGAGAGCATTACAGTAGTTCAGGCGGGATGTGATGAGAGCATGAGTGACCGTGTGTAAGGCATCCCGATCCAGAAAGGGATGCAACTGGCGGATCAGTGTTGTGGCCGTGAATTTTGTTGACGCTCACCTAGCTCCAAATTAGCTTTAACCATTAGTTGAGTAGAATCTTGTATTTACAAACTCTTCGGTGCTTTGAACTCAAGAATGCTCCTGATTATTTGTGGCTGACAACAATACACCTTTTCCAATAAGCCTTCAGAATTGATAGAACGGATGAAGATACATAAATTGTCAGCTGGGATTTCAAGGAATTGGGTGGAGTTAATTGGTATGTTGGTAACTTTGACTTGATTTTTGTTCCCAAGGGTTTTCGGTCCAAAATGGCAGGCACTCAACAAGGGTTTCAGGGGCACATGTCACTCAGAACTACTACTGCTGCTCTTCTTCCTCCTCCTTCTTTTCTTCCTCCTCCTCCTCCTCTTTTTCTTCTTCTTCTTCCTCTTCCTCTTCCTCTTCTTCTTCTTTCTCCTCCTCTTCCCCTTCTTCATCCTCTTCCTCTTCTTTATCCTCTTCCTCTTCTTCCCTTCTTCTTCTTCTTCCTCTTCTTCTTCATCATCCTCTTACATTTCTTTATCTTCTTCCTCCTTCTACCCTTCTTCTTCTTTTTCCTCTTCTTCATCCTCTTCCTTCTCTATCCTCCTCCTCCTTCTTCTTCCTCTTCCTCTTCTTCTTCTTTCTCCTTCTCTTCCCCTTCTTCATCCTCTTCCTCTTCTTTATCCTCTTCCTCTTCTTCCTCCCCTTCTTCTTCTTCTATCTCTTCTTCTTCATCATCATCCTCTTACAGTTCTTTATCTTCTTCCTCCTACCCTTCTTCTTCTTCCTCTTCTTCATCCTCCTCCTCCTCTTCTTCTTCTTCTTCCTTTTTCCTTCTTCCTCCTTCTTTTTCTTCCTCTTCTTCTTCCTCCTCCTCATGGTGGCCTCTGGTGGCCTACACCACTATTATTTCATGCTGTTGCAGTGTGTCTTTGATGTTGTCTCTCCATCTCCTGGGTCTGCCCCGAGTTCTTTAGCCTTCTCCTCTTTATATATTTACCTTACATGGTATAGAATCCCAAGACATTAGCCTCCTGTTGCTTTTGATGCAGTTCAGCCTGGACACCCACAACTTCGTGGACTTCAGCTGCCAAAATCCTGCATTCAGGCACGGCCATTGGCCGATGAAGCTTAACAAGGATGCAAAGTGGAGCGGGGGGGGGGGGGGATGACCAGGTTCTGTTTAGCTTGAGTTCCCCACATTCATCTGTCTCAAGTCAGCACCATTGGTTCTCCACACTAAGAAGGAGCATAAAACAACAATAATAAAAAGGTTGGAAGGGACCTTGGAGATCTCCTGATCCAACTTCCTGCTCAAATAGGAGAGCCTATATCAGTGATGGCTAACCTTTTTGCCATCGCGTGCCAGTCGCGCACACATGTGCCCACACCCATAATTCTATGTGCCCCACCCCCCGCGCATGTGTGCACAACCCCCCTCCCCCACGCTACTGGCACCCGATGGCCACCTGTTTTTTTCTCTCCCCAGGCTCCAGAGCCTTTCTAGGAGCTTGGAGAGGGCAAAAACGGCCTTCTCCACCCCACCCCCCACCGGAAGCCCTCCGGAGGCTGGAAATGGCCCGTTTGCCGATACCAGAAGTTGGAAAATGGGCCATTTCCGGCCTCCAGAGGGCCTCGGGGGGGGGGGGAGAGAAAGTTTTCATCCTCCCAAGGCTCCTAGAAAGACTCTGGAGCCTGGGGAGAGCAAAAAACAGGCCTTCCCCACCACTCCCCGAAGCCCTCCAGAGGCAGGAAACAGCCTGTTTCCCTACTTCCGGTGGGCCCAGAAGGCCCGAAAATCAGGTGGCCAGCCTGCGCATGCGCGCTGGAGCTGAGCTCGCGTGCCCACCGATATGGCTACGCGTGCCATAGATTCGCCATCACAGCCCTATATCATTTTGGACAAATGGGCTGTCCAGTCTCTTCTTGAAAACCTCCAATGTTGTAGCATCCACAGCTTCCATCTTATCCAACAGTGTTTTTCTTTGAACCTGATGTTCTGCCTTAATTGAGCCTTTCACCAGCTGTTCTAAACCTCTGGCAGCACCATGTTTATTTCAGGAGAAATGATTCACTCCTGAGGAATATACTGTAGTCCATTATTTTTTGTCAGTCTCTAATTATACCTTGCAATCAGGGGTTTTACAGAGAGGAATTTCGCATTGGTGTTTCTATGCACATGTTTCTCGCGTCATAGACACACGGCAGCCGGCCTCTGAGCCACTTGGAGCCTTCTGCCCCCACGGAAAGCAAACACTGGCTCATGCAAACACTGAGGAAGCTCCACTGATAATCCTACTCTTATGAGTAGGCAATGTCGGCTGGCGACCCCCAGGGGAAGAGCCTTCTCTGTGGGGGCACCCGCCCTCTGGAATGAGCTACCCCCAGGGATACGACTGATCCCGGACCTCCGGACCTTCCGCCGGGCCCTGAAGACTTTTTTATTTCAGCAAGCCGGGCTGGGTTAAAAATCTTTTAATTGGGGAATTTTATGGGTAAGGGGTTTTAAATTGGGGAAGCCAAAGATAAATTTAATTTCGTTTTTATAGTATTTTAATGTTTGCATTGTGTGTTTTTTAATTTTGGCTGTTCACCGCCCTGAGTCCTTCGGGAGAGGGGGCGGTATAAAAATTTAAAAAAATAAATAAATAAAATAAAATAAAATGAGCAAGGGGAGCCTCGTACTGTATGTAAAGATGTGAGTTTGGGTAAACCAAAGTTAAGGAGTCATTAGAAACGATGGAAGGGATTCTAACACCCATGTTATAGAAATGGATGTCAAAAGTATGGAAAGGGCTTTATATAACAATAATAGAATATAGAATCATAGAGTTCAAAGGGACCTCAGAGCAGTGGTGAAATCCATTTTTTTTTTACTACCGGTTCTGTGGCCGTGGCTTGGTGAGCATGGCAGGGGAAAGATATTGCAAAATCTCCATTTCCTCCCCACTCCTGGGGAGAAGGATACTGCAAAATCCCCATTCCCTCCCCACTCCTGGGGGGAAGGATACTGCAAAATCCCCATTCCCTCCCCACTCCTGGGGGAAGGATATTGCAAAATCTCCATTCCCTCCCCACTCCTGGGGGAAGGATACTGCAAAATCCCCATTCCCATCCCACTCTGGCGGCAGCCAGAGGTGGTATTTGCCAGTTCTCCGAACTACTCAAAATTTCCGCTACGAGTTCTCCAGAACCTGTCAGAACCTGCTGGATTTCACCCCTGCCCCAGAGGTCGTCTAGTCCAACCCCCTATTCAAGGCAGGAGACCTTATACCATCCGCAGTGGTGGGATTCAAATAATTTAACAACCGGTTCTCTGCCCTAATGACCGGCTGGATGGGCTTTGCCATGGTGGGCGTGGCCAGGGGGTGTGACAGGTAGTGGAAATTTTGAGTCATTCAGAGAATCGGTAAATACCACATCTGACTGGCCCCGCCCCTCTGCTTCCCGAGTTCCAGCTGATTGGGAGAAAATGGGGATATTGCAGTATCCTTCCCGTGCCACGCCCAAGCCACGCCCACCAAGCCACACCCACAGAACCGGTAGTAAAAAAAAATTGAATGGCCCACCACTGAAGCCATTCCATAGATTTATCATTCTCACTGTCAGGAAATTTCTCCTTAGTTCCAGATTGGATTTCTTCTCTTTAACAAGCTTCTATGTGTTATTTCTCATCCTGACCTCTGGTGCTTTGGAGGATTAGTTTCCCCTCTTCTCTAATCCTTCTGATCATGAAGATGTCTTCATGACATCTTTAGTTTCGTGGTCCCATGTGCATATGACTCTACCGTAGTTCCTACACGATGCCTATGCTTAGAAGTTTTTGACCAACATGTTGGGTTGTTGAAGAGCCTGTAGTACAGTGGACTGAAGCACTGTTATTAACATCTGCTGCTTGCAATTACTGCAAGTTCAAATCTCCCCAGGCTCAAGGTTGACTCAGCCTTCCATCCTTTCTAAGGTAGGTTAAATGAGGACCCAGTTTGTGGGGGCAATAAGCTGACTTTGTATAAATATACAAAAGTATGAAGGCTATTGCTTAATGCATTGTAAGCCGCCCTGAGTCTCCGGAGAAGGGCGGCATATAAATTAAAGCAAAAAAAAAAAAAAAATGAATTGAACATACAAGTGTTTTTTTTCCCAAGTTTTATATTTTGATTAAAGTTTGTTATGAGACAAAATAGAAACAAAAATTAAGAAAGAGGTAGAAAAAAGAGAGGCAGAGAGTAAAAGAAAGAGGGAAAAAGTAACGATTTCCATACAAACCTAGAAATATCTTTTGCCATTACTTAAATAGAACTTCAGTTATCAAGATTGGTAATATCTGGAATAAAAACAGCATCTTAGGTGAAACATGCATCTCGATTACAGAAATTCTACCAACAAAGATCATTGTACCGGAGTATACCATTTTCGGAGTATAAGACGGACCTTTTTCCCCCAAAAAAGAGGGTGAAAATCTGGGTGCATCTTATACTCCGAATGTAGCCCCACCCAGCTTCTCAAACGGAGATTTCAGAGGCTGAAAAAATCATCAGAAAGGAAGCTTCAGAAAATAAGCCCCCAAACAGAGCTTCAGAGGCTTTTTTTCTGAATTTCTGTTTCGGAGGCTTTCAGAGGCAGGAGATAAGTTTTTTCTGAAACAGAGTTTCAGAAGTTTCAGAGGCAGGAAAAAAAGCAAGGCACAGAGCTCACAACCAAGGAATCTGTTGCTAAAATTCACCTCTGGGAACAGCTGACTGGGGGTATTCCGGGAGGCCGATCCACCCGCCAATCAGCTTTTTTTCTTATTTTCCTCTCCAAAAACTAAGGTGTGTCTTGTACTCCAGTGCGTCTTATACTCCGAAAAATACGGTAATTTATCCCACCCTAATCAATCCTTTATCCCACCCTAATCAATCCTTTTTCAAACAGAGACGCAATTATTTTGAAATAACTTAGAATTTGTACATAGTCAATGTAACCCCAACATTGCTGTCCATATTGCAGGATTCTGGACAAGTTGCATTTTTTAAGCTATATTCAATGTTGTCTTCCTTTGCAACAATTAAGCCACAGTTATGACTCTATAGCAGACTTGATGTGTCCAACCTTGGCAGCTTTAAGATTTATGGCCTTCAACTCCTAGAATTCCCCAGCCAGATATATCGGAGAAGAAGCATGGCTGGCTGGGGAATTCTAGAAATTGAAATCCGCAAACTTTAAAAAAATGGCCAAGATTGGACACCCTAGGTGGCTCAGTGGCTAAGACACTGAGCTTGTCGATCAGAAAAGTCAGCAGTTCGGTGGTTCGAATCCCTAGGACAGTTCTCCTGCGTGAGCAGGGGGTTGGACTAAATGACCTTCTAAGGTCCCTTCCAACTCTGTTACTGAATCCAATCCCCAACCTCATTTAATCGAATGAGGACTGAATTCCCCAGATTCAAATATTTTGTCAATTTGAGGAGCTACAGTCCTATAAATATATCTTGAAGGCATCAATTTGGAGAAGGCCATTCTGCAGCCTCTTTCTTTCTTTCTTTCATGGGAGTGATTACTAACCAACTGTAGTTATTTCAGATGTACTAATTCAAGCTTGTTAGCAAACCTCTTACATGATTATAACAATGTTGGATGTGCCGCAGGCTAAAATTAAATTCATTCCCTCCTAATTTGAAGTGGAGCGATCCCACTATCTATCTTTTTTAATTGAAATGTTCTTTCCCAACTAATGGGTTACATTAAGGGCAAGTAACTAAATAAACAAGTTTATCCCAGAAGTAAAGTCGTTTTCTTTGCTTTTTCGGCCTTATAAAACTCTTCCGCTGTTGAATATTTTAAAAAAAACAAAAACAAATCACCCTTACAGTGAAAATAGCACTCTATTTGGTGTGGTGTTTTTTAATTTTCCACACCATAGAACACTAAATAATAGCAATTTTTTTGTTATTAACAAAGTCCACCTATAATTATGAATAAATCTAGCATGGACTTAGATTGACATAAACATGTTTTAATGATTTATTTTTTTCACCGAATACATTTAAAAACCAATTTAATAACTTCCAAAGCAATCGTAAACATCCTAATCATTGTGACATAATGAATTATAAATCTTGACCATCTTTAGTTCAGCCATTGATGAAGACCTGTCTGGATTTTTTTTTTAAAAAAATGGAGTAGTTGGAGCCTGAAAGATTGAATCCTAATTTTAAATGCTAATAGCATTTAGCCTCCTCCTCTTCCTCTTCTCTTCCTCTTCTTCTTGACATATGTTATGATACTGGAGTCGTTTTCTGATGAAAAAGTTTGGACAGGATTTTTTTTTCCCGACATCAGATCAAGTTTAAAAAGAATATGTTGCAGAAAGTTTTGGCGCACTTTCTATACTAGGGATTTGAACCGCTGAACTGCCAACCTTTCCGATCAACAAGCTCAGTGCCTTAGCCACTGAGCCACCTAGCCAGGATAACCTTAAATGTGAATTCTTCAATCATTCAAGATGACAAACTGTACTCAACGAGTAGTCCTTAATGGGTCTAAGTCTACATGGATGTTCTGTCCCCATCCCACACGCACACACACCAACAGACGTTCAAGAGTTAAAGACCAAACCAGCCGGCAAAATCCTTTTCCTTATGATAACGGAACTTGGCAACAACCTAGTGGCTGCCTGCCAAGAGTTTATTACTTACGAAGAGGAGAGATAACTTATCCCCGCTTCTGGTACATCAAAAGAAACAGCTCAATAATTACAGAGTCAATCAAGTCCAGAGATAATCCAGCAAAGTCTATAGCAAAAGTCCGGCAATGTAGAATGGCGTGGAAGCTTTCAGCTTTGTTCGTCACAAGGTTTGACTGGCCACCACACTCCCTTTTATATCCTGTGGGGTGTGGCCCAGTGACTCAGACTAATCTCGGGCACGCCTTTTCTTCTGTTGCGCATGCTTATCTCTGCGACGCTGGCATGGATCCAGCCAAGACTCATTTCCCTCATCACTGTCCACCTATGGCTGCATGGACGTGCTTGGCCCCGGCCCTATCTCTTGCCCTTCGGCGGACACTGAAGGCATTGCCGAAGTGGAGGGTCCTGGAGAGGGAGGCCTTGCCAACTCCTCTCCTTCACTCTCGGAGTCCTCTCCTGCCAATAACACAGGCTCAGGTAATGAAGCCACAACAATGGAGAGAAGTAAGCAGTGGGGAATAGAAGGGGAACTCACCAAATTTGCAGATGACACTAAGCTGGCAGGAATAGCTAACACCCTAGAAGATAGGCTCAAGATCCAGATGGATCTTGACAGACCTGAACACTGGGCCCTATCAAACAAAATGAAATTCAATGTAGAGAAAAGTAAAGTCTTACACTTAGGTAAGAAAAACCAAAAGGGCACATATAAACTGGGGGAAAACAGGCTTAATAGCAGTGACTGTGAGAGGGATCTTGAAGTCTTAGTGGACAACCAGTTAAATATGAGCCAGCAGTGTGCGGAGGCAGCCAAAAAAGCCAATGCAATCCTAAATTGCATTAACAGAAGGATACAATGAAGATCAAGGGAGGTACTAATACCACTCTATAAAGCCCTAGTAAGAACACACCTAGAGTATGCATCCAGTTTTGGTCGCCACACTATAAAAAAGATGTTGAGACTCTAGAAAAAGTGCAGAGAAGAGCAACCAAGATGATGAGGGGACTGCAAACTAAAACATATGAAGAATGGTTGCAGGAACTGGGCATGGCTGGCCTAGTGAAGAGAAGGACCAGGGGAGACATGATAGCAGTCTTCCAATATTTGAGGGGTTGCCACAGAGAGGAGAGGATGTCAAGTTGTTTTCCAAAGCACCCGAAGGCCAGACAAGGAATAATGGATGGAAACTGACCAAGGAGAGATTCAACCTAGAAATAAGGAGGAATTTTCTGACAGTGAGAACCATCAACCGATGGAACAGAAGTTGCCTTCAGAAGTTGTGGGAGCTTCATCACTTGAGATTTTCAAGAAAAGATTGGACTGCCATTTGTTAGAAATGGTGTAGGGTCTCCTGCTTGAGGGGGGGGAGTTGGACTAGATGACCTATAAGGTCCCTTCCAACTCTGTTAATCTGTTAACCATTTAAATTGGGATGGGATGCTTCTGCCTTGAGCAAGGGGTTGGGCTAAATGACCTCCAAGGTCTCTTCCAACTCTGTTAATCTGTTAATCAGTTAATGAGAACTGAAATTTCTCTCTTGAAGGGGGAACACCGAGATTACCACAGGGCCTCTTGTCCTGTTAAAGAGGAAGAGATGCCTGTGAGATGAGCCTCCACGAAATCAAATGTTCCTGGCCTTGTTTCTTGTGAAGACAGGCATGCCATAAATCTATTTTAGAGGGCTCTCTCGGGTATTTCAGATTTCACTGTGCACATGAGTACACCCAGGCAGTTGGCACTACAGATAAAAATCACTCAGCATTCATATTTAATACTCCTCTTCCCTTCGAACAGGCTCTAACCAACTTTGCTGTGAGTTACCTACCTCACTACCAACTACCTGTTTACTTATTTACTTCACTCAAATCTGCCATAACCAACACAGATTCTCAGTGACGTACAGAAGGTCCATAAAAAAATACAGTGAAAGGTTGATCGTATAGCATTAAAACCCAACTCTAGATTACAAACAAATTAGCCCAAATCAAACGACATCCATTCGTGCCACAAAGGATCTTCAGAATAACTCAGGTTTTTTAGTAACTTGTTGAAAGGCGAGAGTGCAGAGATAGGTGAAACATCTGGGGAGAAGCCGTTCCCCCAAAACAGGTGCGTTAACTGTGAAATAAATGTCTGTCAGTCTCCACTATGATTATTTAGGATAGAGAATCTATTCTATTTGCCACAAGATAAAACACATGCTGAGAATAAGTGCAGAGAAGATGATTAGGGGACTGGAGGCTAAAACATATGAAGAACGGTTGCAGGAATTGGGTATGTCTAGTTCAATGAAAAGAAGGATCAGATGAGACATGATAGCAGTGTTCCAATATCTCAGGGGTTGCCCCAAAGAAGAGGGAGTCAAGCTATTCTCCAAAGTGCTTGAAGGCAGAACAAGAAGCAATGGGTGGAAACTAATCAAGGAGAGAAGCAACCTGGAACTAAGGAGAAATTTCCTGACAGTGAGAACAATTAATCAGCGGAACAACTTGCCTCCAGAAGTTGTGAATGCTCCAACACTGGAAATTTTTAAGAAGAGATTGGATAACCATTTGTCTGAAGTGGTGTAGGATTTCCTGACTAAGCAGGGGGTTGGACTTGAAGACCTCCAAGATCTCTTCCAACTCTGTTATTCTATGTCCTCCAGAATCACTTGGCTGAAATGGATGGCTGTAGAAATTTAAAGGAAGGAAGGAAGGAAGGTAGGTAGGTAGGTAGGTAGGTAAGTAGGTAGGAAAGAGAAAGAAAGAAAGAAAGAAAGAAAGAAAGAAAGAAAGAAAGAAAGAAAGAAAGAAAGAAAGAAAGAAAGAAAGAAAGAAAGAAAGAATTCTCTACAACTCATTAAAGCAGCCATGCCCTTGTTTCAGAATTCCATGTAAACCTGAAAAAGGGGTGGCTACTTTAAGGAGCTGAAGTGCCCTGTGCCCTAATTTAACAATGTTAAACTGAACAACCTTTTATGGGGCTGCCAAGGAATATGAGCATGGAAAATTCCTCACCTAATTGGACTTCCCAACCAGAAGCCAACGTGGGCTACCCTTGTTTGCAGCATAGCATCATGGGGAATTCAGTGGGTTTGTTGCTCTTCTCTGCACTCTTTCTAGAGTCTCAATATGTGTTTTGTATCACGGTGACCAAAATTGGATGCAGTATTCCATGTGTGGTCTTAGCAAAGTAGTATAAAAGCGGTACTATCACTCAGTGCTGAAATCCAATTTTTTTTTACTACTACGGTTCTGTGGGCGTGACTTGGTGGGTGTGGTAGGGGAAGGATACTGCAAAATCTCCATTCCCACCCCACTCTGGGGCCAGCCAGAGGTGGTATTTGCCGGTTCTCCAAACTGCTCAAAATTTCCATTACCGGTTCTCCAGAACCTGTCAGAACCTGCTGGATTTCACCCCTGCTATCACTCCTTATGATCTTGATGCTATCCTTCTGTCAATGTAGCCTAGGACTGCACTGGCCTTTTGGGCACCTACAGCTTCTACAGACTTGTGTGATGATTCAGGACAAGGCATGGAGGCAACCCAGCCAGCTGGTAATTCAAACTCCCCTTTATTGCTCCAACTTTCCCCCAAACACTCCCATGTTTATGGCAAGTGAGCAAAATGCGCTCTCTCGCTCTCTCTCACATACACACACACAGAGCAGGCTCTGGCTGTGAGTAGTCCAGCAAAACACTGTTAGCACAACGGCTTCAAGGCAAGAAATCCAGGAAAGTAAAGGGACAAGGCAATGAGTCCACGAAGCAAAGGAACAAGGCATCAAGAAGGCAAGAAGTCCAGCAAACTCCAGACGTGGGCAACGGCACACAAAACTTCACAAATTCAACTTTTGTTCCCAACAAACAGCCCTCCCCACAGCGTCTCCTTAAATCTCAGTTCCCAGGTGTGACTTGTAAAGAGAGGCGGGACACTCTCCTCCCAAGTTGTCAGGTCAGCCTGCGCTGTTCCCGCCTCCTCTCTACTCTCCGTGCTCGGGGATCAGGAGGGGGAAGTCTTTGCTCATCACCTGAGCTCCGTCGCTCCTCATCTCCACCGCCTGTCCTCTCTCGGTTGTCCTTCCGCCGTTCCTCCCCGCTGGCAAGCCGTCCAAAGCTCAAGGGGTCCAGGGCTGCCTCATCCTGCTCCTCCCTTCATTCCTCCAAAGCCAATGAGGCTGCGCCCCCCCCCCCCAGCTCCAGCTCGTCCTCCTCTGTGGATTCAGGCTCTGATGGGGCCATGACACTTGTGTCTGAATGTGTGTTACATTAAGCCATGGCTTCGGCACCATGATGTCTCATCACTTTTCCTTCCCGTGGCCATAACAGGTCCTTTATAGGTTATTCCAGCTTCTCTTTATTATCATATTTTGTTTGGTTTTTTTTTTTTAATGGTTTTACATTTTTCGTAAATCTGTGGACAATATTGTTCCTCCTTACCGTTGGCTTTTTTTTTTTTAATGCTGGAACAGAAATCAGAAGAGGCCAATATTTTTGTTTTAAAGGAGGTGAAGAAACGTCGATTGAAATTCATAAGCCGTCTCCAGTTTATCCCCGGCTCTTCCGCGGGGAGGAAGTCACAATTCTGCATCCCCAGCAGCTGGATGACTTATGGCCAGCCAGTAGCTGCTTTGAATTTCCCAATAGGGCCAGCAATTAGGGGTATTAATTGCTTTTGCAAATAATCTGCCAGGTCGAGGGCAGACATAATGTGCCTCTCCATCACCCTCGCTGTTTTCCCATTAAGAGGCATTCCTCGCCGTGCTCATTTCCATAACGTGGCACTAATTTTCTCCCTGAAATGACAGCTGAGATGCACAGCAGGCCCCTCATCTGGTGAAACGAGACGACTAATCTGGGAAGCAACCGGTGGGTAAATTAGAGGGAAGGGGGGGCACCGTTCAATTATTACACGTCGGTGGCATTGATGGATTAATGTGTAAGTGGGGGGGGGAGAGAATCCATTTTTACAAGTAAAATCAGTGTTCCTGAATTGGCATGCTTATTTCTCTAGTTAACATCCTTTCTGAGGTTTTTTTCAGGATCAGTGGCCATGTGTTGTGGCCTGTCGGCCACCTGCCCCTCCAGCAGCTGAATCAGGAGGAGAAGGAGGCGTGGGAGCCAGGGTCAGCATCAAGGCAACCTGAGAGCTCCAAGGGGAAAGAGGGAATGGAGCTGTCAGAGAGAGAGAGGGGGGGGAGAGGGAGAGGGAGGGAGGGAGTAAAATTTAGATGCAAATCAAACATAGACCAAGCTCTGTTCAGTTTTCCAAGGATGTCCCCAGAGTGGGTTAAAAAAAGTTGTGCCAGGCATGTGAGGAGGTAATTTTTGTGTGTGCTGCATGCACAATACATGCAGAGAGAGAGAGAGGGAGGGAGGGAGAGAGAGAGAGAGAGAGGGAGAGGGAGGGAGAGAGAGAGAGAGGCAGAGCCTGGGCCATCGGTCAGCCCTCAGATGGAGAGTCAACAGCCTAGAGGTGGCTGATGAGGAAGAGGAGGAACAGCTGGGTCCAGTGCCTGACACGAGGACGCACAGAAGGCAGAGGAGAGGAGAGCAGTGGAAATCGGTGGGCTGGTCCTCGGGATGGAAGAGCCACCACTGCTAGCAAAGCCCTCCCCTATCTCTGGGGATAAAAGGCAGTGGGTGGAGATGAATAGCAGACAACTATTCATGTTCCGGCCAGACAGACTTGTTACTCTGCGGTGAGACAGAAACTTTTTGCTGGGGCTGCTAGCGCTCCCAATAAAGGATTCTTTGCTTAAACTATAGAGGGCTTGTCATGTTTGGGGAGCTGGGCCAGACCACCGTGGGAAAGGACCCCTTCTTTAGATCATGCAAAACCATCTGCAACAGGGGGGATAAGAAAATGCCTTTAAAAGTTGAATAAAGGTAGCCCATGACTTACAAGAGTTCGTTTAGTGACCAACTGAACTGAATCACTCTATGGAAGCGAAAGTTGGACTTTGAAGAATCAGGAGGAGAAGAGTATTGACACTTTTGGTTTCGGAGAAGACTCCTGAGAATACTACAGACAGCCAAGGAAACAAATCAACAGATCGTCAAACAAATCAATTCAGAATTCACATTTGAGGCACAAATGACCAGGCACAAATTATCCTATTTTGCAGAACATTTCCTTGGCATACAGGAAACCTCAGATTGTTGGGGGCAATAGGCTGACTCTGTAAACTGCTTAGAGAGGGCTGCAAAGCACAGTGAAGTGGTATAGTAAGTGGTAATACTAAGTGGGAAGGAAGGAAGGAAGGAAGGAAGGAAGGAAGGAAGGAAGGAAGGAAGGAAGGAAGGAAGGAAGGAAGGAAGGAAGGAAGGAAGGAAGGGCTGTAGTGGCGCAGTGATTAGAATGCAGTATTGCAGGCTGACTCTGTCCACTGCCAGGAGTTCAATCCTAGGGGTGCCACTGTTTGCCGCTGCTTCTTTCTTCTTCCTCCTCCTCCTGCCTTATTTAAGGAAAAGCAATAATGCACCTGGAGCTCATTTTAGACTCTGCTGCCCGAGGAATTCTACGAGTTGAAGTCCACCCATCTTCAAGTTGCCAGCTTTGAAAAACATTGCTGTGGGTACTTCTTTCTGCCAGATTATGGAAGCTGCACCATCCTGATTTTCTTCTCATATAGCTTCTGTACCAATGATACGCGGATAAACCTCATGCTGAGTGGAACAATGGCATTAACAAGAGCCTTGGTGGCACAGTGGTTAGAGGGCAGTACTGCAGGCGACTTCTACTGACTGCCGGCTGCAGTTCAAATCTCATCAGGCTCAAGGTTGACTCAGCCTCCCATCCTTCTGAGTTGGGTAAAATGAGGATGGCAAGAGGCTGACTCTATAAACCGCTTAGAGAGGGCTGTAAAAGCACTGTGAAGCATTATATAAGTCTAAGTGCTATTACTATTTGATTATTATTTCTTGGAGTTGTCTGGGTTCTTTGCGTCTGACCTTACCGTGATTTGTCCAGCCCCAATTGGTCACTGAGGAACCCCAATCTTAGGCCCGAAGGTTCTCCTATTTTCCTCCTTATAATCTCAGTGTTTTATGCAATATCATCCTTGGCTTCTCTGCTAAGAAAGAAGCAGCCTCCCCCACCAAAGGAGCTGGATAATAGGACGTGTTTTTTCCTTTGCCTTCACTGAGTGAAAGATTACCGCTCTATTTTTCTGCTTGGCTGGATGAATGAAAGAAAATGTCCATGAGGAGAAACGAAAGAAAACAACGAAGAGAAGGCCGAGAGCTGATTCCACTTCCACTCGAGTTCCCTTGGGGCAACCACCTGCAATCCATTATACTGTCACTTCCATCTGGCCTGACACAGCAAGGAACTACTAATAAACCGATAACAGATGTTGCTTGTCAGGAGGATCGAGTTAGAGGAAATATATTGCTTGAACAAAGGCAGGTGAAGGGATCCTCAAAATGTCTGTTTTCTCCCAAAAGGCAGCCCTTAGAAGAGAGACAGGCCAACCGAACTGGGGTTCGGTTTCCATAACAGGATCTTTTAAACAAATCTTTTGGTTGTCTAGCAAGGAAACTTTGAGTTCCTGGGTTATTCATAACTCCTTGATCGATAATCTTTTGCCTTCCTTCCGTTCCTTCACCTCTCCTTCCCCAATTTCTACCTATTTAGAATAACAGAGTTGGAAGGGACCTTGGAGGTCTTCTAGTCCAACCCCCTGCTTAGGCAGGAAACCCTACACCACTTCAGACAAATGGTTATCCAACATCTTCTTTAAAACTTCCAGTGTTGGATAACCATTTGTCTGAAGTGGTGTAGGCTCCAGAGGTGGTATTCAGCTGGTTCAGACCGGTTCGCCCAAACTGGTAGCGGAAATCGCGAGTGGGCCTGCCCACCCACGCCAGCTCCAAGTCGTGCAATTTAGGCATGTTTTTGAAGGCGCGTGTGGCACAGTAGTGGGTTTCAATTTAGTTTGCTATTGGTTCAAGCGCTCATATGCACACATAACACTTCTGCGCATGCACAGAAGCATCCACAGAAGCATCCAGGCAGGTGGACGGAGCTTCCTGCCGCCATTGCTACCAGTTCGCCTGATCTGGGGCGAACCGGTAGCAACCCACTACTGCCGTGGCAGCAAAGTTCATGCACGGAAGGCTGGGTGCATATGTGGATGGGGCACATGCGAACGAAGCAACTGTTCTTTATATGTTTTAGTCTCCAGTCCCCTAATCATCTCTGCACTCTTTCTAGAGTCTCAACCTCTTTTTTTACATCGTGGCAAGTTGAGTTCCGTGCGCGAGCTTGCACATGCGCGCCTGCCCTCCACTCACATGGCCTGGTTGCAAACAGGCCACAGTCCGTGACCCCTGCCTTGAACTATCTCACAGGGGTATTGTGGGAAAACTGGAAGGAAGGAATGTTGCATACATTGTCTTGAATCACTGAAGGAAGTGTGAGAAATAAATCTAACAACAAATATATATTGGTCCATGATTTTTAACATTTTGAGAGCTGAGTGGAAATCAGTGTGTTATCCAGGGGTGAAATCCAGCAGGTTCTGACAGGTTCTGGAGAACCGGTAGCGGAAATTTCGAGTAGTTCGGAGAACCAGCAAATACCACCTCTGGCTGGCCCCAGAGTGGGATGGGAATGGGGATTTGGCAATATCCTTCCCCCAGGAGTGGGGAGGGAATGGGGATTTTGCAGTATCCTTCCCCAGGAGTGGGGTGGGAATGGAGATTTTGCAGTATCCTTCCCCTGCCATGCCCACCAAGCCACTCCTACCAAGTCACACCCACAGAACCGGTAGTAAAAAAAATTGAATTTCACCATTGGTGTTATCCTTACTTTACTTACAGCACTTCACTCAATTACTTTACCTTATATTTACTTTTTCAACTTACTATATATTTACAAAGGCTTACCTCGCTTGCTTCAAATCTGCTTTTCAAAACATCTCACCATTTTTTCTGAGTTTCACAGTTCTCCAAGAAACTAACACATATATGAAAATGCCTAATCAGAAATTCATATATTCATGGAACAGTTCTTCAAAACTCCAGTAGGTTTGAGAAATCTAATATAATATTAACTCTGCTTTTTCTTTAAGGTGCCTGAGTGTTGTTTAGTGAAATATATTCTGGAATAGGGATGAAATTTAAAGCCACCCTTATAAAAATATATATCACGTCCAACACCCTGAACTTGATAGATTCACAAACATACGAAACAGGGGAAAAAAAACCACATGATAGATTTGCTATCAAAACAAAACAAAAAATACAAATGAGAACAAGGGGGGGAAAAGCCATCACTGAAATATTTGTCCATACCTTATGGAACATCATATTTATTATTATTTGCTAAATTTATTTGCCGCCAATCTTGCTGTCTGACTATTTTGGAGGGCATGTGCCTTAAGCGACTTCGTTAGCCGAGTTTGCAACTGGTCCTCGAACGTATGACCATAATTGAGATCAGAATTTCCATTGCTAAGCAAAGCAGTTCTTAAGTGGATCACACCCAATTTTAGTGTTTTTTGCTACAGTTGTTACGCGAATCTCGCAAATCTAACTTCTGTCAGAAACTGGCTGGGAAGTGTAAGAAGTTAGCACCCACCCCTTTCCTAGAGGAATGAAATATTTTGAGAAATATTAAAAAGGCAGAATATTATGTTTCCCTGGATGAGAAATGGAGAAGCATGTTTTAAAGACGAAGCAGCTCCCATCTTCCTGCCCCCACCCTTTGTCAATGGGCCAGAGGCAAAAACTCAATCTTTGTCAATGGACCATCATCTGCAACACAATAGAACCCATCTAGCAACAGAAACTAACACAAGAGGACCCATCTAGCAACAGAAACTCACCACATGGCACCTGGGAAGATTATATCAGCCAGCAAGGCTAGCTAAAACCTCCACCCCCTGGGAGTCTGACAACCAATCAGGATACTCTTTGGGGGCCCCAGGAAGTTCAAAGCCAGAGAGAGCATAAAAACCCAAGGATTTACTGTATCTGCCCCCTTTTCTGTTCAGGAACTCAAGCCATGTGATCCTGTCCACCATTAAACCATCTTTCCAAGCAGTCTCCATGTTTCCAGCGTCTTTTTCCCCACTTGGAGCTGAACCCAGAAGGATATTTCTTCCTACAGAAGGTCACAAAAGATGATCACACAACTCCAGAAAACTGTAATCATTGCAACAAGCTAGTTACCCGAATGTCCATATTTTGATCATGTGACTATAGGGATTCTGTTTCTTAAATCAGTTTCTTGATTTAAGACAGAAATTCTCCTCTTAACCTTAAGACATGTAATGAGGCTAATTAATGCCTCAATAATTGTTAGGGGACTTTGGAGGCTAAAAAAAATAAGATAACCAGCCTAAGTACTTGGATTATGAATGTTCTAAGGGTACAGCATCCAGATGTAGGTCATTTCTCAGTCCCCATCTCTCGGTGGGAGGAGAATTTCAATTCAAATTCATACAAAGTGACATCTCAAAAAAAAAAGTGCAAATGTTTGCCTAATTAGAGACTAAAAACCCCATATATTTAAACAGAATAATCCTTCAATTTAAATAAAAATAATAGAAACCAAAAACAAATAAAAAAGCAAATTAAATAAACAAAGGGAAAAAAAAACCCAACTTTTAAACTTATCAATAGCCGATGCTTTACTAATACCTATGTAGTACAGGTAGTCCTCGACTTACGACCACAATTGAGCCCAAAATTAGTACTGCTAAGTGAGACATTTGTTGAGTGGGTTTCGCCCCATTTTACGACCTTTCCGGCCACAGTTGTTAAGTGAATCGCTGCCGTTGTTACATTAATCGCATGGTTGTTGAGTGAATCTGGTTTCCTCGTTGACTTTGCTTTATAGAAGGTCACAAAACAGATTCACACAACCCCGGGACACTGCAACCGTCATAAATATGAGTCAGTTGCCAAGCACCTGAATTTTCATCACGTGACCACGGGGCTGCTACAAGAGTCATAAGTGTGAAAAATGGTTATAAGTCACTTTTGTCAATGCCGTTGTAACTTCAAACGGTCACTAAATGAACTGTTGTAAATCGAGAACTACCTGTGCTATAGTATACCTTTAAACATCGCAATAATGCAAGCAATAGTATACCCTCCCAAACTCTAAGAATGTGAAAGTTGGATTTTAAAGAAGCAGGACAGGAAGGCTGACTGTTAAATAATAAAATTATAATATATTATATATATTTATTATAACTAGCATTAAAATAAAATAGTGAGTTGGAATACAGGGAATGTCAGAATTGAAGTCCACCGTGCCAGGGTTCCAAGTAACACCCCCAACGAAAGAAAACTCTGAGTGTTGAGTTTCCTCAAAGTTCCATTTAATTAGAGATGTCATATTGGCACATCTGGGCAAACCTGAATCTGAAAGCTTCCAGGTTTTCCCCACCCAAAGGAAAGTCCAAGCCCCTGCCCAACAGTCACATGTCCATCACATGGTCCAATCAAAACACCGTCCCAACTGGAGATGCCTCCCAGTTCCAGCCCTCCAGGTGCAGGGCAAGATGTCCTTGACTCTCTGAGAAAGGAATGTTATTATGACTATATATATCACCCATTCTCCACACAATTCCCCCCTCCCAGTTTCCCACAGTAGTAAATGTGGCAGGCTTGAAGGCTCAATGCAAAAGTTGGCTTCCAGGCATGGCACACCGATTGTAAAGGGGCCATAGTTGCCCAACGCTGCTCTAAACAATATTATCTTCTAATTTTGTGTCAGATGTTCCTTGGTGGTAGGGCCTGATTCTATTTTTCTGCTAGAGATAGAATGAAGACCAAGAGAGAAAGACGGAGGGTGATAAAATGCCAGCTTATGTCTGAAATTCAGGGCAGGAAGTAACCTTATCTTACCTAGGGGTGCCACTGTTTGCTGCTGCTTCTTTCTTCTTCCTCCTCCTCCTGCCTTATTTAAGGAAAAGCAATAATGCACCTGGAGCTCATTTTAGACTCTGCTGCCCGAGGAATTCTGCGAGTTGAAGTCCACCCATCTTCAAGCTGCCAGCTTTGAAAAACATTGCTGTGGGTACTTCTTTCTGCCAGATTATGGAAGCTGCACCATCCTGATTTTCTTCTCATGTAGCTTCTCTACCAACGATACGCAGATAAACCTCATGCTGAGTGGAACAATGGCATTAACAAGAGCCTTGGTGGCACAGTGGTTAGAGGGCAGTACTGCAGGCGACTTCTACTGACTGCCGGCTGACTGCAATTTGGCAGTTCAAATCTCACCAGGCTCAAGGTTGACTCAGCCTCCCATCCTTCCAAGGTGGGTAAAATGAGGACCCAGATTGTTGGGGGCAAAAGGCTGATTCTGTAAACCGCTTAGAGAGGCATGTAAAGCACTATGAAGTGGTATATAAGTCTAAGTGCTATTGCCGTTAAGAAATAACCCTTGAGTAACAAGGGCGTGCACATGAAAGCGGTTGAGAGTAGTTATGAATAAGCACAGTCACCACACAGATACACTGAGTCGTGTTTAGAGTTTACATTCAGGAAAAATAAAGCACAGTCCAATAAACAAAGTCTTCATACCAGTCATAGCAATCATCCACCATAAACAGTTCTTCTGGAGTTGCAAACAGTAATACAGCAAGTCAGATAGAGATATCAGAGAGCAAGACCAACAAAGAGAACAAGCCATGTTTCTAGCTCCCTCTTAAGGACATTGGCAACAAAGCTAACCAATCAGGACACAGTATGATGCAATACAGCAGTCTTAAAGCTATACAATACAATACAATGCAATGCAAACATACATTGATAGTTTATATATTGCCAACCCAACAAGTTAGGTAATAGTCTTATTCTTAACAATTGCTATCTCTATGTCTGTCTCTCTCTCTCTTTATCTATTTTTCTATCTATCTATCTATCTATCTATCTATCTATCTATCTATCTATCTATCTATCTATCTATCCATCCATCCATCCATCCATCCATCCATCCATCCATCCATCCATCCATCCATCTATCTATCTATCTATCTATCTATCTATCTATCTATCTATCTATCTATCAAGAGCCATGGGGGCACAGTGGTTAGAATACAGTACTGCAGGCTAACTCACTGTTCACTCCAAGAGTTTGATCCTGAGCAGCTCTAGGTTGACTTCCATCCTTCCAAGGTGGGTAAAATGAGGACCCAGATTGTTGGGGATAATAGGCTGACTCTGTAAACCACTTAGAGAGGGCTGGAAAGCACTGTGAAGCGCTATATAAGTCTAATGACTTTTGCCCTTCCTTCCTTCCTTCCTTCCTTCCTTCCTTCCTTCCTTCCTTCCTTCCTTCCATCCATCCATCCATCCATCCATCCATGATGCACAGTGGTTAGAATGCAGTATTGCAGGCTAACTCTGCCCACTGCCAGCAGTTCAATCCTGAGCGGCTCAAAGTTGACATAGCCTTCCATCCTTTGGAGGTTGGTAAAATGAGGACCCAGATTGTTGGGGGCAAATAGGCTGACTCTGTAAACCACTTAGAGAGGTCTGGAAAGCACTGTAAAACGGTATTTGAGTCTAAGTGCTATTCCTTCCTTCCTTCCTTCCTTCCTTCCTTCCTTCCTTCCTTCCTTCCTTCCTTCCTTCCTTCCCTTCCCTTCCCTTCCCTTCCCTTCCCTTCCCTTCCCTTCCTTCCTGTTAGAATGCAGTATTGCAGGCTAACTCTGCCCACTGCCAGGAGTTTGATACTCACTGGCTCAAGAGGTCAACTCAGCCTTCCATCCTTCCAAGGTGGGTAAAATGAGGACCCAGATTGTTGGGGGCAAGAGGCTGACTCTGTAAACCACTGGGAGCAGGCTGAAAAACACTGTGAAGGTATATAAGTCTAAGTGCTATTGCTATTATCATAAAATGAGCCCATTTAATTATTCAGTTTTAGAGGGTGCAAATGCCTGGCAGAGGAACTGATAATTTATACTCCACTGATATGTGAGTATAATTCTCAGGGCAAGATACAGTTCAGACATACAGGTAGACATACTCTTACAACAGCTTGTTTAGTGACAGCTCAAAAGTTTCAGCGGCACTGAAAAAAAACGACTTATGATCGTTTTTCACACTTATGACCATTGCAGCATCCCCATGGTCACAAGATTCAGACACTTGGCAACTGATTCATGTTTATGACGGAGAATCCTGGGATCACGTGATTCCCTTTTGCGACCATCTGACAAGCAAAGTCAGTGGGGAAGATTCACTTAACAACTGTGGCAAGGAAGGTCGTGAAATGGGGCAAAACTCACTTAATAACTGTCTCACTTAGCAACAGACGTTTCGGGCTCAATTGCCGTTGTACTTCGAAGTCTGCGTGTTCAGTGCCGACATCGGAATTCCTGAAAATGCTGCCGCTTTTTATTTCTCCACTAGAGGGCAGTCTCCACCAGGAGGTCTACACTGCAGTGAAATTCGTGCATTTTTACCGCAAATTTATCTAACTGTACATTTTCAGAGCAAAATGTCAAGTAAAACTTGGTATCCTTCAAAATCCACTCCGTTCCAAATTTTCTGTTGCATATCTTAGAGGGTTTTGTTTTTTAAGGGTTCGGAACTCCCTCTTTGGAAAACAACTTCTCAAAGCAATATTCTGGGCATGAAAGTAAATAGCATGAACAACAAATTTAATTCTGAGAAATTGCTTCTTAAAATAAATTATTATTATTGTTGTTGTTGTTGTTGTTGTTGTTATTGTTATTTATTATTATTATTATTATTATTATTATTATTATTATTATTATTATTATTATTATTATTATTATTATTTATTGGTTAATCTTTAGTGAGATTCACAGCCTTTGAGGCTGGTTAATAGCTCAGCAGCTCGAGTCCTAACCAAGGACCTAGGAACTGTTAAGGTATCGTCGGAGGATGTAAGCTGTTCCGAGTAAGGTGGTTTTTTGGAGAGTCAAAATGTTCAAGTCCGGCAAATTTAGGATTTCTAAATAGCGGGGTAGCCCTTTGGGTATTGCTCCGAGGGCTCCAATTACAATCGGGACAACACACGATTTCTTTTTCCACAGTCGCTCAACTTCAATTTGCAAGTCCCGATACTTTGTGATTTTTTCTTGCTGCTTATCTTCAATTCGTGCATCACCAGGTATTATTATTATTATTATTATTATTATTATTATTATTATTATTATTTATTAAATTTATATGCCGTCCCTCTCCGAAGACTCAGGGCGGCTCAATAGTACATTAGGCAGATGTTTTCACAAGTCATTTTACTGAGGTGTGCTCAGATGTTGGCCACCATGTCTGACTGAAGCGTGTGGAGTTAGCAGTGGCACTTTTAAATAAATAACTCTGGAACTCCGGAAGGAAGGGACCTTGGAGGTCATCTAGCCCAATCCCCCACTCAAGCAGAAGACCCCCATACCACTTCAGAGAAATGGCTGTCCAATCTTTTCTTTAAAACCTCCAGTGGTGGGGCACCCACAACTTCTGGAGATAAACCGTTCCACTGATTGATTATTCTAACTTTCTCCTTAGTTCTAGGTTCGATCTCTCCTTGAGGGGAGGGGAAATGAGAGGGGAGGGGAGGGGAGGGGAGAGGAGAGGAGGGCAGTGGTGGGTTTCAAAAATCTTTTTTTGAAGCGTGACTTGGTGGGCGTGGCATAAATAAATAAATAACTTTATTGTCATTGTACGTGTCTACACAGTATACCCAACGAAATTCACTTAACACCCAAAGACCAGATCCAGCACATATAACAATCCCCAAACACACTCCCACCCACCACAATTCCCGACCCCTAAACCACCCAAACATCCACACAACAGACCAAGTAATGCTGTCCAACAGCTCACTGGTGGCGGCCCTTTAGTTCATTGTTGAGTGCAATGATAGCTCTGGGATAAAAACTATTCAGAAAATGTGTGGTCCGAGTTTTAATTGTTCTGTATCTTCTGCCAGAAGGCAACAGTCCAAAAAGATTGTAAGCAGGATGGGAAGAGCCTCTGAGAATGTTATGCAACTTTCTCTGGGAAGGGTACTGTAAAATCTCCATTCCCTCCCCACTCCAGGGGAAGGATACTGCAAAATCCCCATTTCCTCCTGATCAGCTGGGACTCAGGAGGCAGAGAATAGATGGGGGCGAGGCCAGTCAGAATTTTTACTACTGGTTCTCCGAACTACTCAAAATTTCTGCTACCAGTTCTCCAGAACTGGTCAGAGCCTGCTGAAACCCACCTCTGGAGGCAGGGGTGGGTTCTACTTACCTTTACTACCGGTTCGCAGCGGGAGCACACGCGCGAGCACGCTTCGCTCTCTCGTGCAAGCGTGCTTCTGTTGCATGCGCAGAAGCTTCTGCTCATGCGCAGATCACCCTTGATGACGTCGGGGTTGGTGGGCGGAGTCTCCTGCTAGTTTTACTACCGGTTCTATAGAACCAGACAGAACTGGGAGCAACCCACCACTGTCTGGAGGGGAGGGAAGGGAAGAAAGAGAAGAGAAGGGAAGAGAAGAGAAGAGAAGAGTAGAGAAGAGAAGGGAAGGGAAGGGAAGGGAAGGGAAGGGAAGGGAAGGGAAGGGAAGGGAAGGGAAGGGAAGGGAAGGGAAGGGAAGGGCAGGGCAGGGAAGGGAAGAGAAGGGAAGAGACGGGAAGAGACGGGAAGGGAAAGGAAGGGAAGGGAAGGGAAGGGAAGGGAAGAGAAGAGAAGAGAAGAGAAGAGAAGAGAAGAGAAGAGAAGAGAAGAGAAGAGAAGAGAAGAGAAGAGAAGAGAAGAGAAGAGAAGAGAAGAGGAGGGACCTTGGAGGTCTTCTAGTCCAACCCCTGCACAAGCAAGAGATAAGCCATTGGATCTTGCAACATTTTCCTGGCACATGTATATTTGCCGTCATTCGTGATAAACCATAGTTGGCTTGGTTAGCCCCCAAAATGCTAGGCCACGTACTGTACACTAGCTTTCCATCCATGTGTGTGCATGTGTTTTTGTGTGTGTGTGTGCACGCAT
Source organism: Pituophis catenifer annectens (assembly GCF_029215685.1). Taxonomy (NCBI): domain Eukaryota; kingdom Metazoa; phylum Chordata; class Lepidosauria; order Squamata; family Colubridae; genus Pituophis; species Pituophis catenifer. The sequence goes on along the minus strand of NW_027256922.1, from coordinate 54,688 downwards.
GTGTGTCTACATTGACACGTATACATACATAAAGAGAGATGTGGGGGGAAACTGAGTTGCCAAAAGTCAGCCTTGAAATGTTGAAACTCGAACGAATGAGTTTCCACCTAACTGTTGTGGTTGAAATATTTAAACCAAATATTAAAGATTACACCTACCTTTTGTGGTTGAAATCTTTTAAGATTTTCTCGGCTGGCTTGTTTCTCTGTGGCTCTTGAGAAACTGTATTCCCCACCCCAAACTTTATTATTTTTCTCCAAATTAAAAATTATAATTAAAAAGGCACATTTTCTCACAAGGTGCCCTGTGATTAAATGCTTTGCTTGAAGACGGCTTATCTGCCTTTGAATTGGGACTTTTCCATTCCCAGCCTTGATTCCCATGGTACATTCATTTAACTGTAATAATTTTAAAAGCGCCCCCCCCCCCACTTTCTTAATGAACCAGCTGCCTTCCACAAAATAATTTTCCCACTCAGATATTGCATATAAGAAGATATCAATGCAAAATTTATGAGAAAATGCTCGCAAATATTTTTATCTTTGATTTTCTTATCCAGCTGAGCAGGGGTGGGTTCTAAATTTTTTTACTACCGGTTCTGTGGGCGTGGCTTATTTTGTGGGTGTGCCTTGGAGGTCATGTGACTAGGTGGGCTTGGCTAGCTGGTCAGAGTCATTTCTGGAAGGTCCTCGCACTTACGACCAGTCCTCGCACTTACAACCCGACTCATTTGTTTGCTTTTAACACTGATCAGCTGTAGGGCGGCCCTTTGAAGCCCCGCGGCAAGAGTTTAAACAGTTTTTTTCCCTCTAGTCATCAGCTGGGACTCAGGAGGCAGCAATAGATTGGGGGTGGGACCAAATAAAAGGTAAAAATAATGTGGGTGGGTGGGGAGGGTGGGAAGGGGGGGGAACCAGTTCGGTGACGTCATATCGTCACCGCTACCGGCTCGGCCGAACTGGACCAAACCAGGAGGAACCCACCACTGCAGCTGAGGTTCACCCATCTTAAAGGGGCTAAGACTGAGAAATGCTTCCATAGACAAATGATTCCATTTGTCTACGGACCCCTTACCAGTGGTGGGTTGCTGCCGGTTCGCACCGGTTCTATAGAACCGGTAGTAAAACCGGCGGGAGCCTCCGTCCACCAACCCCGACATCATCAGAACGCTTCTGCGCATGTGCAGAAGAGTGCGTGTATGCACAGAAGAGCAAGCACATGCGAAGCGAGCTCGCGCGCACAGCCCCGTTGCAAACCGGTAGTAAAGGTAAGTAGAACCCACCCCTGACCCTTACCCCTTACAATCCTATTAATCAGCCCTTTTGCTGCAGGTAGTCCTCGAGCTATGACAGTCAAAGAGTGAAGGAGAAGAGCAGGCGAAGCTGGAGGGCAGAGTTAAAAGCGTCATCAGTTTAGAATCCTTGCGTTGCCACCAGAGACCCAGCTCGGGCAAACCGGTAGGGGGGACCTGTGGGTGAGCCAGGCCACCCGCCTGGGCACAATCCCGTCCTATATCGCTGTGGTTTTGATGCCACACGCATGTGCGGACGGCGCGTGGGAGCAAATTGCCGTGTTGTTTGACGTCACACCAGTGGTGAAATCTAATTTTTTTTTACTACCGGTTCTGCGGGCGTGGCTTGGTGGGCGTGGCAGGGGAAGGATACTGCAAAATCTCCATTCTCTCCCCACTCCTGAGGGAAGGATACTGCAAAATCTCCATTCCCACCCCACTCTGGGGCCAGCCAGAGGTGGTATTTGCTGGTTTTCTGAACTGCTCAAAATTTCCGCTACCGGTTCTCCAGAACCTGTCAGAACCTGCTGGATAGCACTCTTGCGTGACACGCATGTGCAGATGGCACAGGCTCACATTTCCGGTGCTGGGCATACTGATTGCTACGGTATGTGAAGTCTTCCTCTGGTCAGCACAATATAAAAAAGATGTTGAGACTCTGGAAAGAGTGTAGAAAAAAGCGACAAAGATGATTAGGGGACTGGAGGCTAAAACATATGAAGAACGGTTGCAAGGATTGGGTATATCTAGTCCAGTGATGGCTAACCTTTTTGCCATCGCGTGCCAAAAGCGGGGGGAGTGCGGGGAAGGTCATACGCGCATCCATAATTCTATGCACCCTGCTCACCCCCATGCTCCCCCTGCTTTTGGCATGTGATGGCACCTGGGCCCGGTAGGCCCATTTTTTGCTCTCCTCATGCTTCAGAGCCTTTCTAGGAGCCTGGGGAGGGCAAACACGGCCTTCTCCACCCTCCCAGAGGCCCTCTGAAGACTGAAAATAGTGTGTTTCCTGACTTCTGGTAGGCCCAGAAGGCCCAAAAATCAACTGACTGGTGCACACATGTGTGCTGGAGCTGAGTTCGCGTGCCCACCAATATGGCTGCACGTGCCACCTGTAGCACCCGTGCCATAGGTTCGTCGTCATGGATCTAGTCTAGTGAAAAGAAGGACTAGGATTGACAGGATAGCAATGTTCCAATATTTAAGGGGCTCCTACAAAGAGGAGGGGCTCAAGCTATTTTCCAAAGCACCAAAAGGCAAGAAAAGAAACAATGGATGGAAGCTAACCAAGGAGAGAAGCAACCTAGAACTAAGGAGAAATGTCCTTACGGCTGAGGGCAATCAACCAACGGAATAGGTTGCCTTCAGAAGTTATGGGTGCTCCATCACTGGAGGCTTTCAAGAAGAAACTGGACAACTATTTGTCTGGAATGGTATAGGGCTGTGATGGCGAACCTATGGCACACATGCCACAAGTGGCACGCAGAGCCATGTTGCCTGGCACACCAGCTCAGCTCCGTCTGCTGATTTTCAGTCCTTTTGGGCCCACCAGAAGAGGGCCGGGGGGGGGAGAAAGGCCTGTTTTTCCTTCTCCCTGGCTCCAGATCCTCTCTACGCATCTGGGGAGGGCGAAAACAGCCTTCCCCACCCCCTCGGAGGCCCAAAATTGCCCGTTTCCCAATTCCCTGCCTCCGACGGGGTGGGGAAGGCTGTTTTTGCCCTCCCCAGATGCATAGAGAGGATCTGGAGCCAGATGAGAAAGAAAAAAATGGGCCTACCGGGCCATCGCGTGCCACGAGTGGGGAGGGGAAGGGGGCCACACTCACATGTGCGTGGTGGGGCACATAGAATTATGGGTGTGGGCCCACACCTGCGCAAACCTCCCCCGCCTCCCCCCTTCCTGGCACGCGATGGCAAAAAGGTTAGCCATCACTGGTATAGGGTCTCCTTCCTGAGCAAAGGGCTGGATAGAAGACCTCCAAGGGACCTTCCAACTCTATTATTCTATGTTCTAAATCCACACCATGTGGGGTTCCTTCCGTTGGATACGATCTCCAACGCAACACAAATGGATAACCAGTGCTTTGTGAACATCTGCTGGAGTAAGGTAAGCAGCAAATAGAAAAAATAATTTTACAGTGGAGGATGGAGATTAAATAAGCCCCTCATTAATGCATGGGGAAGAAATTAACCTCCCTCTCCTCTTTTTTTTCCCCAGTATTATAGCTGATCCAGCCAGAGCCACTAGATGTCTCCTTCTGACCAACCACGCAGGAGAAGCTCCCAGTCCACAGGACCACTCCTGCTGCCAAGATAAGCTCTTCTCCATCCATCCTTAAGTCAACAGGAAAAAAAAAAACCCTAGATTGGCATAGAACAGTGTTTCTCAACCTTGGAAGCTTGAAGATGGGTGGACTTCAACTCCCAGAATCCCCCAGCCAGCGCTGCTGGCTGGGGGATTCTGGGAGTTGAAGTCCACCCATCTTCAAGCTTCCAAGGTTGAGAAACACTGGCACAGAATGAGCTGTTCCCTTTTGGAAGTCCCTCATTCTGATCCGTCGTGCACTCAAGACTTTTTTATTTCATCAAAGCTGGCCTGGCCTAAATCTTCTCCCCTCTTAAATATAAATTTTAAAATTGTTTTAAATTATGGGGCATTTTAAATTCAGCCAAATTATTTAATTCGTTTTTAATCTATTTTAAATTTTTGTATTTATGTGTTTTATCTTGTGGCTGTTCACCGCCCTGAGTCCTTCGGGAGAAGGGCGGTATAGAAATTTAATAAAATAAATAAATAAATAAATAAATAAGGTAGGTCAGCCCTGTCCATCAAAGCAGAAGAAATTCTCCTGCTTCACAAAACAACCTTCCGCTCCCAGTCAAAACTCTGGCAGTTGATCCTCCTCACCCGAAGAAAGGGAGAATTGATAGAGTCAGAAACTATTTGCAGGCAAGCCTGAGAAACAGCTGACGGTGACTGTGAGAATTTGGATGGGGGAAAAAAAAATCCCAGTTTACCGTCTGCTTTTCCCGTAGGTATGTCATTTGTTTTTCAGGCCTAATTTGAACCACGGGTTTTAGTGCTCTTCTGAAAGAACACCGAAACTGTTTTCCTGTTTTCTCAGAACAGTGTCGCATCTGTGTTTCAAAGTGGGTCTATTAAGAGGGGGGGGTCAAAGTGGGAGTTGCTTCGTGCAGTAGGAGGTCTTCCTTTCACTTCGGTTGACTTCACAACTACCACCCTAAGTGTTGTTTTCTTAAACGTCATGTTCAAAAGCAGCCTGAACCCACACATGACAGTTGCAATCGGAAACTGCAGCTTCAAATGAAAGCTAGACAGACAGACAGAGAGACTGACAGACACAGACAGACAAGATGCTGGAGAGAGAGAGAGATGGTAGGTAAGTAGGTAAAAGTAGGTAGATGATAGATGATAGATGATAGATTATAGATAGATAGATAGATAGATAGATAGATAGATAGATAGATAGATAGATAGATAGACACAGACAGAGATGGATGGATGGATGGATGGATGGATAGATAGATAGATAGATAGATAGATAGATAGATAGATAGATAGATAGATAGATGATAGATAGATAGATAGATAGATAGATAGATAGATAGATAGAATAGATTGATGATAGATGATTGGCAGACAGACAGACAGATATGGATAGGTAGGTAGGTAGGTAGGTAGGTAGGTAGACACAGACAGAGATGGATGGATAGATAGATAGATAGATAGATAGATAGATAGATAGACAGACAGACAGACAGACAGACAGACAGACAGACAGACAGACAGACACAGAGATGGATGGATGGATGGATGGATGGATGGATGGATAGATAGATAGATAGATAGATAGATAGATAGATAGATAGATAGATAGAATAGAGTGATGATAGATGATTGACAGACAGACAGACAGACAGATATGGATAGGTAGGTAGGGAGGTAGATAGACACAGACAGAGATGGATGGATAGATAGATAGACAGACAGACAGACAGACAGACACAGACAGAGATGGATGGATGGATGGATGGATGGATGGATGGATGGATGGATAGATAGATAGATAGATAGATAGATAGATAGATAGATAGATAGAATAGAATAGATTGATGATAGATGATTGACAGACAGACAGACAGATATGGATAGGGAGGTAGGGAGGTAGGGAGGTAGGGAGGTAGATAGATAGATAGACACAGACAGAGATGGATGGATGGTTAGAGATAGATAGATAGATAGATAGATAGATAGATAGATAGATAGATAGATAGATATGGATGGATATAGATTGATGATAATGATAGGTAGACAGACAGACAGATATGGATGGATGGATAGATAGATATAGATAGAGACAGATAGACAGAGATAAATAGATAGACAGAGACGGATAGATAGATAGATAGATAGATAGATAGATAGATAGATAGATAGATAGATAGATAGACAGACAGACAGACAGACAGACAGACAGACAGACAGACAGAGATGGATAGATAGATAGATAGGAGATAGAACAAGCGAGCGATAGATAGACTGACAGACACAGATAAGATGCTGTAGATGGTAGGTAGGTACGTAGAAAATTAGGTAGATGATTGATGGATGATTGATAGATAGATATAGATAGACAGACAGACAGACAGACAAAGATGCTGTAGACTCTAGTTCAACTCCCTGCTCAAGCAGGAGACCTATATCATTTCAAACAAAAGGTTGTCCAGTCTCTTTTTGGAAGCCTCCATTGATGGAGCACCCACAACTTCTGAAGGTCAACTGTTCCAATGGATAATTTCTCTCACCATTAGGAAATTTCTCCTTAGTTGTAGGTTGCTCCTCACCTTGGTTAATTTCCATCCATTGCTTCCTGTCTTGCCTTTTGGGAGTTTGGAAAACAGTTTGACCCCCTCATCTTTGTCGGAGCCCTTCAAATATTGGGACAGTGTCATCATATTCCCTCCCCCACCCCCCCACCCCCGTCCTTATTTTCATTAGACTAGACAAACCCAATTCCTGTAACTGTTCTTCGTATGTTTTCGTCTCCAGGTCTGTAGTGGTGGGTTGCCCCCGGTTCGCACCGGTTCTATAGAACCGGTAGTAAAACCGGTGGGAGGCTCCGCCCACCGACCCCGACCTCATCAAAACGCACATGCACAGAAGAGTGTGCACGTGCGCGAGTGAAGCAAGCAAGCACGCACGGCCCTGCTGTAGTAAAGGTAAGTAGAACCCACCACTGCAGGCCTGTAGTCATTTTTGTTGCTCTCCTCTGCCCTCTTTCCAGAGTCTCAGCATCTTTTTTGTAGGATGGTGACCAGAATTGGATGCCGTATTCCAAGCGTGGTCATACTAAGGCTTTGTAAAGCGGGTACTAGAACTAAAGAAGCTTCTTGGATGAGAAGCGAAATGTCTTCAAGGAAAAACAAAGTCCAGTTGTCTTTGAAAAAGCACCTTTGGGACAACCACAACCTGGAGGACTGAGAATCTCCACAGATAAACATAGGTGGAGGGTTTTCTACCAAGCATTCAATTCCACGATAAGAGCGTTGAAATGATAGGGTGACTTTTGAGGGCAAAATCGATGGATTTCAGGGACAAACTGAAAAACCTAGGCCCAGATTTAGAGATCATATTGTCCTACTTGAAAAGGGCTTCACAAAATCCTGGACAAGTGAGTGATTTCCAAATCAGAAATGACCCTGCTATTCACAGGAAAGGACCAGAGCTTGTTCACCGCTCGATGGTTTGCTTTGCCATTTTAATGTTCAACCCTTTTAAGATACCTTCACCTTTTATGGAGAAATCAATTCTACAAGGAACGCTTAATGGGTTTTTGCTGTTATTTTCCAACCTGGGCCTCTCTCGCTGCCACGTGGAATATTTGTTTTCCTTCTGTAAAGGTGTCGGGCATTAGAAAATGCTTTCACTTGGAATCACTCCCGCTGTCCTGTCCTCCTTCTCCTTCTGTAAAACAGCCTGAATCAAAGAGAGACTTAAGCTAGGAAAATCCAGAAGGAAAGCCCTGAATCTTATAGAAAAGAACATCCATTGTGTATGCTTGCAAAAGATTTAAGAGCCAAATTTAAAAATGCCTCTGAAATTTACTGTTGACGGTCAAGTTAAGAAGGGGCTGGCAGGAAGCTTACCGAAGGGAGATCCATCCTAGAATTAAGAGAATTTTCCTGATGGTGGCCACAATGGAACAACTTGCCTTCAGAAGTTGTGAGTCAGTGGTGGGATTTAAAAAAAAATTACTATCAGTTCTGTGGATGTGGCTTGGTGGACATGGCAGGGAAAGGATACTCTAAAATCTCCATTCCCTCCTCACTCCAGGGGAAGGTTACTGCAAAATCCCCATTTCCTCCCGATCAGCTGGGACTCAGGAGGCAGAGAATAGGTGGGGGTGGGGCCAGTCAGAGGCGGTATTTACCAGTTCTCCGAACTATTCAAAATTTCCGTTACCGGTTGTCCAGAACTGGTCAGAACCTACTGAAACCCACCTCTGTTGTGAGTGCATCATCCCTGGAGGTTTTTAAGAAGAGATCGGACAGCCATTTGTTTGGGTCGGTACAGAGACTCCTGCTTAAGCAGGGGGTCGGACTAGAAGACCTCCAAGATCGCCTCCAACCCTATTACGCTATGTCCTATGTCTCACACCCTCCCCATTGTCACTTCTCGTTCTCACTTGCCAAACCCCAAAGACGCAATGCAGAAGAAGCTACATGGTTTCTTCACTTCACTTCACCCTTAGAGGGAGGGATCTATGGTGTCTAGTTTAATGAAGAGAAGGACTAGGAGTGACATGATCACAGTGTTTCAATATCTAAGAGGTTGTCATAAAAAAGAAGAGGGGAGGGTCAAGCTATTCTCCAAAGCACCTGAGGGCAGGACAAGAAGCAATGGGTGGAAACTAATCAAGGAGAGAAGCAACCTAGAACAAAGGAGAAATTTCCTGGCAGTTGGAACAATTAATCAGTGGAACAACTTGCCTCCAGAAGTTGTGAGTGTCAGCCTCCGCTCTTTTGATGCTTACTTGCTCAGCTGCCATGGAAATAGGGGAGGGGGAGCTAGGGGGATTCTTGGGGGGGAAGTGTGCTGGAGGAAAACAAAAGTGAATCTTTGCTGCAGTTCTTTCTTTGAAGTTGATATGTTTCAAGGTCAACGGTCATGGCATACCAGGAGGATGACACTGGCAGATGTGTGCTCCCACATGACCCCTGGAGGACCTATGGACTGGATGATTTACGCTGGACAGTTGGGAGGGGATGCTTTCTATATGTGATTTTCGCGCCTATGCTTCAGATCTTGCTTTTCTATGGTTGCATTCAGTTCATATTCAGTAAAAGTACCTTTCTCAATGAAAATGGAGTTGGGGGTTTTCTTTCGTGAGTATTGAAAGGAGGCACACCTGACAATGGGTGCTTCATCCATGCAGGTTTTTAAGGAGAGATTGGACAACCATTCATTGGAAATGGTATAGGGTCTCCTACTTGAGTATGGGGTTAAACTAGAAGACCTCCAAGGTCCTTTCCAACTCTATTATTCTATATTTTTGCAAAGCAGTGTCAAGAAGAGCTCCACGTCAACCTTCCTTGAAGATTCGTCTACTAGAATAACTCGCCAAAGAAACGGGAAAGCATATTTGGGGAGGAGTTTTCAGATGAAAGAACCGCAGGGGGTATCCATAGGGTATCAGACACACATAGAACATAAAACATAGAATAATGGAATTGGAAGGGAATTTGGTGGTCAACCTCATTGTCAGGCAACCATCTTGGCTTCCTTTTTCTTTTTCTTTTACTATGTCCTATGGACAACTCTTGGCCACGAATCGCTTCTCTCTTGCCCAGTGTTTGCTATAAGGAGACGGAGAGACCATGGTTAGTGATGGGATGTGGTTGAAGCCTCAACTTCAAGGAGGGACTTCAACTTAAGTCAGTTGCTATTTTTACGTTGGAAAAATAATCCAGTTATGGCTCAGGTTTTTTCTTTGTTTTTTTTGGTCCACTTCCTGGTGTTTCCCTTTCACAAGTCGTTCGTTTTTATTTTATTTATTTATTATTCCATGTCCCAGCTGCCACCATCACCTAACCTTCTTCCTGTTTGCTGTCCCAGTAGACAACCCTAACTCTCATAAATTTTGCCCATTGTTTCTTTATTCTTAATACAAAAAAAAACAAAAAACAGCCAGAATTCACTGAGAAATATTTATGGCAAATTTTGTCTAGATTTGGCCCTTTCTTGGTAGTCAGACATCCTGTTTAGTCCAGGGATTCATCTCTGCAAAATCAAATTCTTGCATTTAGTAAATAGAGAGGGGGTAATGTAGTGTGAATGGGATGCAGTGGCTCAGTGGCTAAGACGCTGAGCTTGTCGATTGAAAGGTCGGCAGTTCAGCGGTTCGAATCCCTAGTGCCGCGTAACGGGTGAGTTCCTGTGACTTGTCCCAGCTTCTGCCAACCTAGCAGTTCGAAAGCACATATAAAATGCAAGTAGGAAAATAGGGACCACCTTTGGTGGGAAGGTAAGAGTGTTCCGTGCGCCTTTGGCATTAAGTCATACCAGCCACATGACCATGGAGACGTGTTTGGACAGCGCTGGTTCTTCGGCTTTGAAACAGAGATGAGCACCGCCCCCTAGAGTCGTGAACGACTAGCACCAGGGGTCAAATGCTTCCAGATCGGACCGGATCACCCGAACTGGTAGCAATTTTTCCCTGTGGTTCGGCGATCCGGTAGCGATCGCTCCCCAGGTGTCATTACTTCCTGGTTTTAACCAGGAAGTAATGTTTTTTTACCTTCTGCACATGTACAGAAGGTTTTGCACATGTGGTGTGCGTGTGCACATAACACACGCGTGCACGCGAGCAAAGGAAGGTAAGTAGATTTCACCCCTGACTAGCACATATATGCGAGGGGAACCTTTATCTTTTACCTTTAATGTAGCGTGCCTTGCATAAAACTGTAAAAGCATCTCCTCTCAAAACACTCTCTGAGTGCATGAAAGAAACGATTGTAGATTTTGGTTTATGACCTTTCTTCTCCCAATCTTCCAATTATTTCTGACTTTGGAGAGAAATTTGTAAGAGAAAACCCAATTAGAGCAGCTCTGAACTGCCAGCCTCTTAACAATCCCAGGAAGGTTAAATGTGATCAAAGCTTCGTGTTAAATCCAGTCCAGCCTCTTTTAAAATCATTTTTTGATTGCCAGCTTTGTCTGTGCCATCGGTGCTGCTGGTGCATTTAATGAGATGTTTCAGGAATGAGTCATGCACACTCCCCAGGAGATGCTAGACGGAGATTTTGGCTGCACCAGAGCCATGAAGAAGGAGACCGATCTGGGTTAAAAGGCCTCTGACAAGGGACGGCAGCATTTCAGTGTTTCAGGCGGCGGCGAGAGAGAGAGAAAGTGCTGATTTTTTGCATCTGGTGAAATACAAAATGGCTTGGGACCAGATTGTCTGAACAGTCGTCTTTTCCCGGTCCATCTGACCCAGTAGTGGCATTCAGCCGGTTCGGACATAGTGGTGACCTGTCCTGGCTATGCCATCCTGTTTAGCCATGTCAGGGGTAGGTTCTACTTACCTTCACTACTGGTTCGCAACGGGATCCCGCATGCGCAGATAGCCGATGACGATATCTGGGACAGTGGGCGGGGCTTCCTGCCAGTTTTACTACCGGTTCTTGTGAACCGGTCTAAAACTGGGACAAACCACCACTGAGCCACGTTTTCTAAGCTTCCTGCATGCGTGAACAAAGCACATGCATGGAAGGCCACCTAAGCGAGTGAAGTGAGCGTGCACACATGCACTCTCACATTTTTGGTGCGTGGCGAACTGGTGGTAAAATTATGTGAAACCTGCCTCTGATCTGACCCACAAGGGCAGAAAGGCAGGGAATGTTGTGGCGCCTATCTCCTAAGGCAGTACATCTGGCGGGACCCAGAAGAAGGGCCTTCTCCCAGTGGTAAAATTCAAACTTTTTTACTACCGGTTCTGTGGGCATGGCTTAGTGGGCGGGTTGTGGCTTGGTGGGCGTAGCTTGGTGGGCATGGCAGGGGAAGGATACTGCAAAATCCCCATTCCCTCCCCACTCCTGGGGGAAGGATACTGCAAAATCCCCATTCCCTCCCCACTCCTGGGGGAAGGATACTGCAAAATCCCCATTCCCTCCCCACTCCTGGGGGAAGGATATTGCAAAACCCCCATTCCCTCCCCACTCCTGGGGAAGCATACTACAAAATCCCCATTCCCTCCCCACTCCTGGGGGAAGGATACTGCAAAATCCCAATTTTCTCCCCACTCCTGCGGGAAGAATACTGCAAAATCCCCATTCCCTCTCCACTCCTGGGGGAAGGATATTGCAAAATCCCCATTCCCTCTCCACTCCTGGGGGAAGGATACTGCAAAATCCCAATTTCCTCCCCACTCCTGCGGGAAGAATACTGCAAAATCCCCATTCCCTCTCCATTCCTGGGGGAAGGATATTGCAAAATCCCCATTCCTTCCCCACTCCTGAGGAAGCATACTGCAAAATCTCCATTCCCTCCCCACTCCTGGGGGAAGGACATTGCAAAATTCCCATTCCCTGCCCATTCTTGGGGGAAGGATATTGCAAAATCCCTATTCCCTCCCCACTCCTGCGGGAAGAATACTGCAAAATCCCCATTCCCTCCCCACTCCTGGGGAAAAGATATTGCAAAATCCCCATTCCCTGCCCACTCCTGCGGGAAGGATATTGCAAAATCCCCATTCCCTCCCCACTCTGGGACCAGTCAGAGGTGGCATTTGCTGGTTCTCCAAACTACTCACAATTTCCGCTACCGGTTCTCCAGAACCTTTCAGAACCTGCTGAATAGCACCCCTAGGTTGACCCCCTCTTCTTTGTAACAGCCCCTCAAATATTGGAAGACTGCTATCATGTCTTCGTTAGTCCTTTTTTTTCAGTAGACTAGACACTCACAATTCCTGCAACCGTTCTTCGTGTATTTTAGCCTCCAGTCCCCTAATCATCTTTGTTGCTCTTCTCTGCACTCTTTCTAGAGTGTCCACATCTTTTTTACATCATGGCGACCAAAACTGGATGCCGTATTCCATGTGTGGCCTTACCAAGGCATTATAAAGTGGTATTAACACTTCACGTGATCTTGATTCGATCCCTCTGTTAACGCAGCCTTAGGACTGTGGGAAAAATCACCGTCTAAATCCCAAGGACCATGAGAGACAACCATTTTGGAGATAGTTGTCCGCAGACTCTATCCCAACAAGAGAAGCCACCTCCAACTTCAATTCTCCTGCAGGAAAGTTGGGATAATCCAGGACTGAGTTTTTGCAAGAGGCTAAATCCTGAACCTGAGTCAACAAAACTCAATTCCTGTAGTTGTGTAAGATCGCTGTGCCAAGGATATCATATGATGCGATGGCTAAATTCACACCAGACGCCAAGCCACAAAGTATCCCAACTGCATTTCAGTCCCACGAATGTTTTGCAAACGCAGACTTCTGCTCTTTGCCATTTGCTACTAGTTCGGGCACCAGTCGCCAAGGCCGCCTTCGAATTAGAGACTTCGCGTCATTTCCACCAAATCTTCCAGTGATCTTTTCGTATCAAATTGGAAAATTGAACTGAATCTTCTCAATCAAAATCTGATGCCTCAGCTTTTCCACGGTTTGCTGCAAAAACAAAAACAAAACTATGTGGGTGAGGGGCTACTTAGAAAGTCAGCTCATCAAACAACTTGGTAGCACAGTGGTCTAAAGCACCCTGTTATTAACACAGCTGCCTGCAATTACTGCAGGTTTGAATCTCACCAGGCTCAAGGTTGACTCAGCCTTCCATCCTTTCTAAGGTAGGTAAAATGAGGACCCAGATTGTGGGGGCAATAAGCTGACTTTGTGTGAATATACAAGAGGATGAAGGCTATTGCTTAACACATTGTAAGCCGCCCTGAGTCTCCAGAGAAGGGTGGCATATAAATCAAATTAAAAAAAAAACTTCAACCTTGTTTTCGGAATCAGTTGGAAGTGCTGAGTCAGGCTTTTGTCGCGAAAGCGACCGCTTGCAAAGGCTTAAGGATGGGGACTGAAAGGCGAAAGTGGGAGCAGTAGACCAGGTTGACCTGATAGACCACTCTCATTGGAAAAAACACTTACCGTATTTTTGGGAGTGTAAGACGCACCTTTCCCCCCCCCCCCTCAAAAGAGGCTGAAAATTTGGGTGCATCTTATACTCCGAATGTAGCTTTTCTGAAGCCTTTTTTCAGCCCTAATGAGGTGCTAGCGAGTGAAGCATCTCTATGCTTTGCTCCGACTCTCAGCTGTTCTTTAGAAGCTTTTTTTCAGCCCTAACTAGGCGCTAGCCAAGTGAAGCGATCTCGCCGCCCCTCCCTGCTTTGCCTGCTTTTCTCATTGCTGCTTCCTCTCAGCTGGGCCTTAGAAGCTGTTTTTTATCCCCAAGCAGGAGATAAAAAATCAGCAAACTAATGTGCTGAAGCTGACCAGACTAAGGATGCTAACCAGATGAATACCTGGTAGGCAGATTTTTTCCCCCTATTTTCTTCCCCAAAAACTAAGCTGCGTCTTATACTCCGAAAAATACGGTAATCTTTCCCCTGGTATAGCCAACAAAAGTGAGGAGAGCCCGTGGCTTAGAGGTTAATACATCTACCTAATAAGCCAGTAGCCTGGGTTTGAATCTCAGAAAGGGTACGGCTAGCTGATGAGACCTAAATAGCTTGAAATACCAGTAAATCTATAGTAGTTTCCAGCGGTGGGATTCAAATTTTTTTACTACCGGTTCTGTGGGTGTGGCTTGATGGGCGTCGCAGGGAAGGATACTGTAAAATCTCCGTTCCCACTCCACTCCAGGGGAAGGTTACTGCAAAATCCCCATTTCCTCCTGATCAGCTGGGACTTGGGAGGCAGAGAATAGATGGGGGCAGGGGACAGAAGGAATTTTTACTACCGATTCTCCATACTACTCAAAATTTCCACTACCGGTTCTCCAGAATTGGTCAGAAATTGCTGAAACCCACCTCTGCCCCAGTCCCTTCTAGGACTGCTGTTACCTAGTTGCGTAATGAAAAGTCTGCAAGCAAACAACCGAGCTCGGAGAGCACCAAACCCCACAGTCTTCCTCCTCCTCCTCCTCCTCTCAAACCCCACTTCCTTCTAGCACTGCTGATGTTAACTTGGTGGCAAGAAAGGTACCAGTTCTCTGAGCTACAAATATTCTCTTTTATCAATCCTGCCAATGTATCTGAAAGAAGCAGTTCCTGGAATAACCAAACCAGATTATTTCCAGAACTTGCCACTGCCAAGTAAGCAATGAAACTTCTCTCTCTCTCTCTCTTTCCAACATTTCATATTTGGGCAGACTATTCTGGGCAGGCTGTTCTGCTGGTAATGATAAAAGCATCATTTTCTGCTGTAGTTAACATCTTCCGCACTCAGCAGCACGTAAGTCTGTTTTTAATTAGACTTTCCAGCCTTGTTCGTGATGTAAGTTGAGATTTTCCTCTTGGCCAGCCAGAATGTTTCATGGCACCAGCATAGTTGAATCACCAAGTCTACATCTGCAAGTCTAGGAGCAAAGTCAAACTGATGAACAAAGGTTGCTGGCACCCTGACACTACAATTTCAAGGTTTCCAGCTTCCTGCTTTTTTTTTTTTTTTAAATGATGTGGCTGCCATAGAAATCTAAACTGAAGACAAAAATGTTCAGAATGACCCTGTCAAATCTTTTTGCAAAGCTGACTTTTCGAGACAGACGAAAGATGGCAGGGAAGAATATTGGGCTAGAATTCAAAAATGGATTTTAGAAAATCATAGGATGTAGAATAGATTTGAACCCGGAAACGTTTTTACTAGGCATGAAACCAGAGAACTTAAACAAATCTAATTGCTATCTCGCTCTCCACATCATCATTGCAGCCAGGATCTCGTTCACGCAAGAATGGAAATCCAAAACTATCCCATCGGAGGCTACGTTAATTGCCAAGATCATGGACTGTGCAGAAGCAGACAAGCTTACTGGACTTTTGCGAGATAGACAAGAATCGGGGTTATATAGGAGCTGGGACGGATGGTATGCTTGGCTGAAAAAAAAATAAATCTTAAGAAGAATGAAAATATTAACCTTAATGTGAACGTGGGTAAATATTTATAGGAGCATTGCATGACAGTTGAGAATTTTTTTTTCTCCTGGATAAACTCTTCTTTCTTTTGATGAGTTGGCTTAATGGAGGTTTGTACTTTCTCTAGGCGAAAATTGATACTTTAAAACTCTATACGTATTATATTACTCTCTGCAATTCTATCCATATTGTTATACTTTTTTTTCTGTATTTTTTAATAATTTTCAATAAAAAAAATTAATAAAAAAAAAAGAAAGAAAGATGGCTGGGAAGCAGAGTAAAACTAGATTTTTTGCCCCCCAACCTTGGCAACTTTAAAACAGGTGTCAGGTCCTAGAGCCCATTTTTTTTCTTTGGATTTTCAGGGCTGCCGTGCTTAGTGCTGTGGGAAACCGGGAGGGGGGAATTGCATAGAGTGGTGGAGATATTTAGCCATAATAACATTCCTTTCTCTGAGAGTCAAGGACATTTGGGCCTGCGCCTGGAGTGGTGTAACTGGGAGGCATCTCCAGTTGGGACGGTGCATGGATTGGACCAGGTGATGGACATGTGGGTGCAGGGCAGGGGTGAAATCCTACTGGTTCAGACCGGTTCGAACGAACCGCTAGGGATTATGGGCAGCAGTTCGCCGAACTGGTAGCAATTACCCCTCCGTGGCCCCACCCACGCCCGGCCGGTCGCTGTTCACTTCTTCCGGCCGCTCGATATTCCACAGAATTCAATGTTAAATGCAGCAGAGAGAATGCTAACTTTTCTCCCTCCGTTCAGAACGGAGCTGCTGCAGCCTTTCCCTTTAAGGTGGTCCCGAGGAGGGAGGGGGCCGGGAGGGAACCATAAAGGGAGCAGCGGCTCCGTTGTGAATGGAGGGAGAAAAGTTAGCATTCTCTCTGCCACAGAATTCAATGTTAAATGCAGCAGAGAGAATGCTAACTTTTCTCCCTCCGTTCAGAACGGAGCTGCTGTCCCTTTGAGGTAGTCCCCAGGAGGGAGGGGGACAGGGGGAGCAGCTGGAATGAAGCCATTTTCGTGAAAGGCAGGAAAATGGGGAAGAGGATTTTCCTGCCTGTCATCCATTCTTCAATCTCAGCACAGACTGAAGAAAGGATAGTACGCAGGAATATTCCCCTCCCCGTTTTCCTGCCATTCGCGACAAGGAGTGGCTGGGAGGGGAGGGGCCGGTGAGGACCCCCTCGATGTGAGTGATGTCGAGTTGGCCACACCCACCCAGTCACATGACCTCCCCCCAACAAGCCACGCCCAGAGAACATCATGGACCCCACAGTCCTTCTCTTCCTCCTCCTTCGTTCCTCAAACCCAACTCTATTCCAGCATTGATGATGTTGCCTAGTTGGGTAATGAAAAGTATGCAAGCAAAGGAGCAAGCTCGGAGAACATAAAGGACTCCACAGCTCAACCCCGAGCTACAAATACCGGTATTCTCTTATATGGATTTATTGATTTATTCCATTGTTACCTTCCTGGAATCTAAAGCAATTGCTTGCTCTACACCATAATAATAGAATTCATGTGTTTTATTAATGCTATATATCATCACCATCATCATCATCATCATCATCATCATCATATTATTATTATTATTATTATTATTATTATTATTATTATTATTATTAGTTAATCATTAGTGAGATTCACAGCCTTTGAGGCTGGTTAATAGCTCAGCAGCTCGAGTCCTAACCAAGGACCTAGGAACTGTTAAGGTATCGTCGGAGGATGTAAGCTGTTCCGAGTAAGGTGGTTTTTTGTAGAGTCAAAATGTTCAAGTCTGGCAAATTTAGAATTTCTAAGTAGCGGGGTAGCCCTTTGGGTATTGCTCCAAGGGCTCCAATTACAATTGGGACAACACACAATTTCTTTTTCCACAGTCGCTCAACTTCAATTTGCAAATCCTGGTACTTTGTGATTTTTTCTTGCTGCTTATCTTCAATCCGTGCATCACCAGGTATTGCAATGTCAATGAACCATACTTTTTTCTTTTCAACTATTGTTATGTCAGGTGTGTTGTGGACCAAGTGCCTGTCAGTCTGAATCCTAAAGTCCCACAAGATCTTTAACAATAATAATAATAATAATAATAATAATAATAATAATAATAATAATTATTATTATTATTATTATTATTATTATTATTATTATTATTATTATTATTCATTTTTCTTTGTTATATATAACGTTTCCATTTCTGCAACGGCAGTGTGCTGTCTGTATCAATAGTGCATTTCAAAAATTTTTACTACCGGTTCTGTGGGTGTGGCTTGATGGGCGTGGCTTGGTGGGTGTGGCAGGGGAAGGTTACTGCAAAATCCCCATTTCCTCCTGATCAGCTGGGACTCGGGAGGCAGAGAATAGATGGGGGCGGGGCCAGTCAGAATTTTTACTACCGGTTCTCCGAACTACTCAAAATTTCCGCTACCGGTTCTCCAGAACGGGTCAGAACCTGCTGAAACCCACCTCTGGTCTGTATCAAATCTCTTTTGAATACACATAATTTTATACACACCTTAATTATATCATTATTCTCATAATACTTACAATATAATCTTCCCTTCTAATTGCCCTATACAATTTAATCTATAATCAACTATAATCCAATCACGATCTCCGGAACGTTTAAAAGTTTAAAATTTTTTATTTAAAACTTGTGCTAAGCTTTCGTCGGCCCCTACCGACTTCATCAGAGTATAAAATCCCCATTGAAAGCTTAGCACAAGTTTTAAAATAAAATTTTTTAAACTTTTAAACATTCCGGAGATCGTGATGTCTATCACCTCTTCTATAACCTGGAACTCGCATTTTTAAGACAATTCTTAATATATATATTTATATATATATATTTATATATATATATATATATATGCTTTTATTTTATTAATCATCCTTAATTATAAATTACTAACTTCTGCTTCTATTTTCTAACCATTTATAAAATAGGTCCCAAGTTAAAAGTACTCATCTTCTTTTAACAACCCCATAATCTCTTGCGGGATGGAGTCTGGGCAGCTGAATGGAGCTAGCAGAGCGTTTAATGGCCGGATGCCTTTCCTGTCGCCAGGTTTGTTCAGCTGATCTATTCTCAGTGTGCCCAGAGAGAGAGAAATATCTGCCTCTACCTAGGATCGAACTCACAGCCTCCTGATTGTGAGGCGAGAACTCCACCTCTAGGCCACCGCCCCACTCCTAATGCCCTCCTATATATCTCTGCAAATTTGCACATACATGATTGTATCAAGGATCCTACAGTTCAATCCTGAGCTACAAATATTCCCTACCCTTAATATGTGCATTGCACATAAAAACAAAATGAGCTTTGAGTGCACTATTGTAGGTGCCGTCTTTACTTTTTTTGACCTACTGAGAGATGAACTGGGTTCAGGTTGGAAGCTGCGCTAAGTAAAAGCTAAATCACTCCCAATATCCAGCAGTAAAAAAAGATAAAGGTTCCCCTCACATATGTGTGCTAGTTGTTCCCGACTCTAGGGGGCGGTGTTCATCTCCGTTTCAAAGTCGAAGAGCCAGCGCTGTCCAAAGATGTCTCCATGGTCATGTGGCCGGCATGACTCAACACCAAAGGCGCACGGAAAACGCTGTTCCCTTCCCACCAAAGGTGGTTCCTATTTTTCTACTTGCATTTTTTACGAGCTTTCGAACTGCTAGGTTGGCAGGAGCTGGGACAAGGAACGGGAGCTCACCCCGTTATGTGGCACTAGGGATTTGAACTGCTGAACTGCCGACCATTCTGATCGACTAGCTCAGCACCGCGTTGTGCAAAATAGAATTGCTGGCGTTTTTTTCTTTTCTTTCTTTTTTCTTTTTGCTCTTCCTCGTAAAAAAAATGTCCCATCGTTCTTCATTTTTTATTAGCTTCAAGCATGGCATCCTTGTCCTTTTGACTTGGAT
Organism: Pituophis catenifer annectens; assembly: GCF_029215685.1. Taxonomy (NCBI): domain Eukaryota; kingdom Metazoa; phylum Chordata; class Lepidosauria; order Squamata; family Colubridae; genus Pituophis; species Pituophis catenifer. The sequence continues at coordinate 35,327 of NW_027256922.1, read as the reverse complement.
GTGTGCATAATTGGTAGGACTTACGCAAGGCCAGGCCTCTTGGGGTGAAGGCTTACAACCACTAGAGACAGGGTGAAAAAGTAACTCTTCCAGCTTAATTAGATGTTCTCAGAACCAAACCACAGATATCGCATTACTTCAAGCGAACCTGTCTTTCTACATAGACTATTAACTCTTCCAGACATGTTTTCAGTACTTACTTTTCTCCTGCATCTTCCATAAGAGAAGGAACCCAAACTTCCTTTGCTGAAGTCGGCTTCCAAATCTTCCATGCCTTTCTCTCTCCATTGGCAAGTTCCCATAGCACCTCTTGACATGATCTTCATTCTATCAAGCATGAAAGATCAGCTCCACATGTGAAGGGCCTATTCAACTGACTTATTGTTACTCATGCCTATGCACAAGGGATCTTCTCAATTAATGATTGACACCTGTTTGGAGTTAGATAAGGGTCAACGGAATAGAGTAGAGTAGAGTAGAGTAGAGTAGAGTAGAGTAGAGTAGAGTACTAAAGAATGGAATGGAATGGAATGGAATGGAATGGAATGGAATGGAATGGAATAGAATAGAATAGAATAGAATAGAATAGAATAGAATAGAATAGAATAGAATAGAATAGAATAGAATAGAATAGAATAGAATTCTTTATTGGCCAAGTGTGATTGGACACACAAGGAATTCAAGGGAGGTTGGATTTAACTCATTTGTGAGGGATTCTAGGTTGATGCCTCTTTTGACTCCGCCCCCCAAGTTCTGCCTCTCCTTCTCTACAATTTCAACAGAGTCCAGAACATTAAGTTCTTTTTTTCTTCTACCCTCCATAGCTGGTACAATTCTGGGACTCGTCATCCCCTCAACCTTGGAGTGCATGAGACTGAGCAAGGTTGATCTTCTCCAGATGATGAAGTTGACCTCCACTCTCTGGAGCATTACCATCTGTAGGAGTAGAGATCTGTACAGGGTATGGTCCATAAAAGTCAAGATGGTGCGATCGAAGCTTAATCTACTTCTTGCATCTGTCATGCAATAAACCTTTTGGGCCATAATCTGTGTGGAATCCTGCCTAGGAGGGTTCATCGTCTTATCTGGAATGCCATGAATTAAAATCAGTGTTGAAATCCATTTTTTTTTACTATCGGTTCTGTGGGCGTGGCTTGGTGGACGTGGCAGGGGAACAATACTGCAAAATCCCCATTCCCTCTCCACTCCAGGGGGAAGGATACTGTAAAATCCCCATTCCCTCTCCACTCCAGGGGGAACAATACTGCAAAATTCCCATTCCCTCTCCACTCCAGGGGGAAGGTTACTGTAAAATCCCTATTCCCTCCCCACTCCTGGCAAAGGATATTGCAAAATCTCTATTCCCACTCCACTCTGGGGCCAGCCAGAGGTGGTATTTGCTGGTTTTCCGAACTACTCAAATTTTCTGCTATAGGTTCTCCAGAACCTGTCAGAACTTGCTGGATTTCACCCCGATTAAAATACATGATTTCAACAAGCACATGTTCTGCTGTTATTACCTGGTTTTTACAAACACAACAGGTGTCAGCACTACAGTTTCTGTTTTCTAACTATTTAAAGCGATGAGTTATTTCCAACTCCGGGTTGGAAAGTCATTCATTGCAAGCCCACGAAGTATGAAGTATTGTTAATTTGGAATGTGAAAAATTAATCAAAGTCAGCCAGCGTTCACGATGACTTTCCAAAAGTGCAAATATTAATTCCTGGAATTGTGTGTATGATTCACAAAATTGGCAGGCGCAATTTCTAGACTTTCGTTTTTTTTTGTCCTTAAACGATTATATTGCAGTCAGGATAGAAAATTAATTAATAAACGGTGGGTGCAAACATGACTTGATGGCAGATAATCAACTTATGTCTGTTTTTTTGGACAAAATAAACTATTGTCATTCCCATTAGTTTATTTTTAAATGATACTGGATGCTTCTATGCGTTACTTTAAAATCACACAATTCTCCATCCCGTCAATATTATTAATTTTATTTTTATATCAATTCAACTGCTTCCTTTTCTTGATTTTCCTTCAGATCCCGGAATATAGCAATGCAACATATTGATTATATTTTGCTTTTTTTTTTTTTTAAACAAAGAAATGGAAACAAAACCTATTTTACTTGGACTTCTCCCGTTTATTTCAAGACTGATTTAAACTGTTATAAAGTCTTCAATATTCCTCTTAGTAGCATATAAAGAAATAGGAAGAAGACACCTTTATATAACTTTTTTCTTTATCTTTTTTTCTCTGTACTTTTTTTTCTTTTTACTCTTTATATATTTTTCAGTTGGTATTAGCTATGTTATCTTTGTATTTTTAAACTTTAACAAAAGTTATTCTTAAAAAGAAGGAAAAAATATTTCTTTTCGTGGTGGGGTTTAAATCTAATCAGCATAATTTAGCAAATAGGGCAGGGATTTCAAACTCAATTTCATTGAGGGCCACATCAAGGTTGTGTTTGATTTCCGGGGGGCGGGATAGGAGTGGCCAGAGTGGGAGTGGCCAGTAACCTTTTTGCCGTTGCGTGCCAAAAGCGGGGGGAGTGCAGGGGGTCACGCGCGCATGCATGGGGGAGCATGGAGAGGCATTGAATTACGTCTGACACCTCCCCCCATGCTTCCCCCGCTTTTGGCACGCAATGGCAAAAAGGTTAGCCATCACTGCTATATGATATGGGAGTTATTTTATGAATGATTGGAAAATAAAAATAGAAGTTAGAAACAAACGGAGATAAGTGAAATGTAGAAAACATGTTAAGATAGAGAAGCAAACAATATGATGATTTTTATTAATATTTTATTAATAATTAAA
>NW_027256922.1:0-27500 GCF_029215685.1 Pituophis catenifer annectens | reverse complement strand
TATTTTCCCACAATAAACAGCTAATTAGAGGGTCCTAAATTATTCTCATTTGAGCACATTTTCAGATAGTCGTATCAAAGGCAGGGGCAAGAACAGTTGGCATGCTCGCTCTTGGTTCGGCTGTCCGCTTCTGTAATTTTTTTTTTTTAATTTGATTTATATGCCACCCTTCTCTGGAGACTCAGGGCGGCTTACAATGCGTTAAGCAGTAGCCTTCATACTTTTTGTATATTTTTACAAACTCAGCTTATTGCCCCCACAAAGTGGGTCCTCAATTTACCTACCTTAGAAAGGATGGAAGGCTGAGTCAACCTTGAGCCTGGCGAGATTCGAACTTACAGTAACTGCAGACAGCTGGAGTTAAATTACAATGCATTAGTCTGCTGAGCTATCCCGGCTCCAATTAAATAGCTATCTAATTAAAATGTTATACTTACCAACTCACCCAACCCGCATTCAAAAATTGGAGAGCCAGTCAAAAGTTAGGATTTGGGAGCAAAACTTTGCAAACACATACTGTTCTGATAGGTTGAAAGTCTTCTATAATGGTTTTGGGGGGGGGAATAAATCAGGAGAAGTTCTCGTCTTCCCAATATGTCAGGGGTTGCCACAAAGGAGAGGGGGTCAACCTATTCCCCAAAGTACCAGAAGGCAGTACAAGAAGCAATGGATGGAACTCAATCAAGGAAGCAATGGATGGAACTCAATCAAGGAAGCAATGGATGGAAATCAATCAAGGAAGCAATGGATGGAAATCAATCAAGGAAGCAATGGATGGAACTCAATCAAGGAAGCAATGGATGGAACTCAATCAAGGAGAGAAGCGACCTAGAACTGAGGAGAAATTTCCTGACAGTGAAAACAATGAATCAGTGGAACAACTTGCCTCCAGAAGTTGGGAATGCTCCCACACTGGAAGTTTTTAAGAAAAGGTTGGACAATCATTTGTCTGAAGTGATATAGGCTTTCCTGCCTGAGCAGGAGGTTGGATTAGAAGACCTACAAAGTCCCTTCCAACTCTGTTATTCTCTTAGTCCAAGGGTGTCCAACCTCGTCAACTTTAAGACTTGTGGACTTCAACTCCCAGAATTCCCCAGCCAGCCATGTAGCTCAGACTTGAATTCATCCAAAGGCAGCTGAACTGATTGTTCCTTGAGGAAGAAGAAGAAAATGTTTCGCTTCTCATCCAAGAAGCTTCATCAGATCCCCCCCGCCATCAGAACTGATGAAGCTTCTTGGATGAGAAGCAAAACGTTTTCTTCTTCTTCCTCAAGGAAAAAAACAGCCCAGTTGCCTTTTAAAGAAAAAAAAAAGCAGGTTTGAGCAGAGGTGGGATTCACTTACCTTCCCTACCGGTTCGCAAATGTGAGCGCGCACGCTCGGCCTTCCGCACATGCTCTTTGCTTGCGTGCACACCTTCTGCGCATGCCCCCGGCCTTGAAAATGTGGCTAAATAGGACAGCATTACGTCCCGGCAGGTGGGCGGGGCCTACCGCAGTCACCGCTACCAATTCGGCCGAACCAACCGAACCGGCTGAATCCCAACTCTGGTTTTGAGACAACTATGACCCGGATGACTGAGAATCTCCACAGATATCGGAGTTGAATTGTGGGGTCCTTGGTGTTCTCTGAGTTTCGCTAACTCAGGTTTGGACCCACTTGTCAAACAGGGAAACATTGTTGTAGCATCATCTAACCGACATCTCTCCTCAAATCTCCCTTTGATTTTGGGAAGAAGAATTTGCTACTTCATTGATTTGGAGACTGGCCTTCTGTTTCATAAGTCACATATTCACTTCAGGTTGCCCCTGAAAACAGAAATACAGAGTGTGGCAACTATAGGAGGACCTTTGGCTGGGGCGGGTGTCAGCAACCCGCAGCTTTGGAGCCGCATGTGGCTCTTTCCTCCCCCTGCTGTGGCTCCCTATCGGCTGATCCCACCACTGGCTGGCCCCACCCCTCGCCCTCCCCTTCCAGTCACTCCTCACCTGGCCTGGGAGAGAGGAGAGGGAGAGGGAGAGGGGAGAGGAGAGGAGAGGGGAGGGGAGGGGAGGGGAGAGGAGGGGAGAGACAGACAGAGACAGAGACAGAGAAAGAGAAAGAGAAACAGACACGGAGAGAGAGAGACCTGTTTCCCACAGAAAACACTGGGAGCCACAAAACCTTGGTAGGCGTGTCTGGGGGGTGTCATGTGACTGGGTGGGAGTGAGTGACATCGAGTTGGCCACACCCTCCCAGTTTTTGTGGCTCCCAATGTTTTCTTTTCTGTGGGAAATGGGTCCAAATGGCTCTTTGAGTGTTTAAGATTGCAGACCTCTGGCCTGGGGAGGCTTGATATATTTGTGGTATGTTGCCAAGATAGCTCAGGGGTCATAGATGAATCGAAGTCAAGCATAATTTAACTTAGAGTCCTCTTTCTGGTTTGTGTGTTCCCCTTCTAAGCATTCAGATGATGAATGTGGTTGGCATGGTTAAGTAGAAAAATGGAAAAGGGAGGTTGAGAAGGGCAAGTCAATTAGAAATGTCTTTTTAAAAGGTACATTGATTTGTTAGGACAGTTGTATTTCTCTTTTGCTAGGCTTTGTTTGACATCTGTTCCAAAAGTGCCTCTGGATTGCCCAGCAATTGCATTGGGAAATCAACGTTTCCAATTTTGGATGGTAGACAAGTTTTTTTTTTTTTTTTTTAAATGAATGTTTCTATTGAAATGCTGGGAGAGCCAAATCAACAAGCCGTAAGGGATGAAATTTCAATGCACTTGAAAACCCATTCACCTCTCATATGAGGCTTGGCTGATTTTGGAGCCAAAATCCAAATGGTTGAAGGTAATCTTCGGAGACAAGGAAGAGGGTGGGGTGTTAAGAAGCTGGATCGTGGCTTATCTGATGTGGAGCATTCTTGGATTGATAATACAAACCAATTTTACGGAACTTCAAACCTGAATAAATGAAGGCCTTTTTTTGCAGTCGATATCCAGCCATGTCTTAATACCCCTAACGTTTTTCTCATGCAGGGAAAAAATACAACTTCTTATATAGAAGAGCATTCTAGGTCAGCCATCCCCAATGTTTTTGGGTATCGGGGACCGGTTCCATGGAAAATATTTTTTTCCATGGATTGGAGAGGAATGGTTTCATGTGAAACTAGATCCTATGCATGCACAGATGCAACTTCACTTCTTTGCGTAGCCCAGTTCCTAACAGGCCACGGGCCAGTTTCGATCTGCACATCAGGGATGGGGGAAGCCTGTTCTCTGTGTTGCTTAAAAACCTTGAAGACTTGTCTTTTCTTTAAGGCATTGTTATTATATGAGCCAGCAGTGTGGGGCTGCAGCCAAAAAAGCCAACGGCAATCCTAAACTGCATTAACAGAGGGATTCAATCAAGATCACGTGAGGTACTAATGCTACTCTATAAAGCCTTAGTAAGACCACACCTGGAATCCTGCATCCAGTTTTGGTCACCACACTATAAAAAAGATGTTGAGACTCTAGAAAGAGTGCAGAGAAGAGCAACCAGGATGATTAGGGGACTGGAGACTCAAACATACGATGAACGGTTGCAGGAACTGAGCATGGCTAGTCTAGTGAAGAGAAGGACCAGGGGAGACAGGATAGCAATCTTCCAATATTTGAGGGGCTGCCACAGAGAGGAGGGGGGGTCAAGCTATTTTCCAAAGCACCTGAAGGCCAGACAAGGAATAATGGATGGAAACTGAACAAGGAGAGATTCAACCTGGAAATAAAGAGAAATTTTCTGACAGTGAGAACAATCCACCGATGGAACAGAAGTTGCCTTCGGAAGTTGTGGGAGCTTCATCACTGGAGGCTTTCAAGAAAAGACTGGACTGCCATCTGTCAGAAATGGTGTAGACTTTCCTGCTTGGGCGGTGGGTTGGACTAGATGACCTGCGAGGTCCCTTCCAACTCTTGTCAATCTGTTACTGTTATATCACTGGAGAATTTTGCTTGGAAACCTGATTGTACTGTCCTGCACTGGTTTGTATTATTTTTATTCTGTTTCCTTGGATTTGATATTTTCCGCATGGTTAGCTGTGCAGACTCACTAAGTGGAGCTGGCTAGCCTTTTAATTCTATAAATGATTAAATAAACAGCTTTCAATGTATCCCCAGCAATTGGTGCCCTTGGTCTTCCACCACTCAAAAACGCACAAGGTTCAAGGTTGAGTGTCAAATTTTGTTGGATTTATTTAGCTGGGTTCATTTATTTTCAACCAAGGCATTTAGAAAGCCTGGTCCAATTTCACCATTTCTCAACTGAATTGACGCCCTTTAAGATGAATGCGGTTTTCATGCTCACAAGAGTCCTGATTTTACAATTTTATTAGGGCACAGTAACTGAGGCATTGTACTTTTCTGAGCACCTGTGAAGGAAGAGGAAAGAGATCACGGTGTTCTGCCCCAGCTACGGATCCCAAAGAACACAGCACACACAAACTCTGAACAAAACTTAGTTTACTCAAAAACGCAGTTTTAGCAAATGCCGGCTGTTAATAAAGCATTTTTTTTAAAAAAAAAAAATATTGATTTATATGCCGCCATTCTCCGGAGACTCAGGGCGGCTTACAATGCGCTAAGCAATAGCCTTCATACTTTTGTATATTTATACAAAGTCAGCTTATTGCCCCCACAAACTGGGTCCTCAATTTACCTACCTTAGAAAGGATGGAAGGCTGAGTCAACCTTGAGCCTTGGCGAGATTCGAACCTGCAGTAATTGCAGGCAGCTGAATGTTAATAACAGGCTATTAGTCTGCTGCGCCACCAGGCTCTCTTAACAGCCTGCCAGAATTCCATAGATAAGATATTCAGAGTCTTACTGGAGTTGGCAGAAAGCCCAGAAACAAGGTTTGCAGAGACATCCCAACGTGATGGTTAGCAAACTAAAGTTGTTCCCTGCAAATTGCTTCAGTCGGCATTCCTCCTTAAATAGGCTAAGGGAGTGGCCAATTAGCCCCAAGCCTTATTCTCGAGGAGACCTCCTCCTGAGGAACCACTCCTGCCTTTTGGCAGCTCTGCGTGCCCGTGCATTGAGAAGAGGCTCCTCCTCTTCTTCCTCTTCAATTAAAGGAGCCTCTGGAGGTTTTGAAGGCCCTGGCTGAATCCCCGCCTCTGGCATCACCTCTTCTTCAGCCTTCTCGCTGTCCGACTCGAGCGCCGGCTGCACAGGCTGCTGGCGCAGCACCACACCAGCTTCCTCGTCGTCGGGATCAGCAACAATCCATGCAGGCCGCTGGCGGGCCACAAGAACAGGGTGCTCAGGATTATGGCGATCAATTCTTCAACTTCAAGTGTGGGGGGGTCGCGCATGCGTGTGCCCACACCCATAATTCAATGCGACCTGCCCCCCATGCATGTGCCCCGCCCCCCCCTCGCATGTGCGTGCGATCCTCCCACACTCCCCTTGCATTTGGCACGCAATGGCACCAGGGGTGGGTTCTACTTACCTTTACTACCGGTTCGCATCGTGCGCGCGCGATGCTTCTGCGCATACGCAGATCACCCATGATGATGTCTGGGTCAGTGGGCAGAGCTTCCTGCCGGTTTTACTACTGGTTCTAGTGAAACCAGTCCGAACCAGGGGCAACCCACCACTGGATGGCATGGTGGGCCCAGTACGCTCGTACGCCAAGAGGCTTTCTTGGAGCCTGGGGAGGGTGAAAACAGCCTTCCCCACCGACCCCTGGAGGCCCTTCAGAGGCCGGAATAGTGAAAAACTGTTATCATGTCTCCCCTGGTCCTTCTCTTCACTAGACTTGACGTACTCAATCCCAGCAACCGTTCTTCATATGTTTTAGCCTCCAGCCGCCTAATTTCTCCTTGCCTTGATTAGTTTCCATCCATTTAGATCCAATAAGTTCTTTTTTTTTTAATAATTTTCAATAAAAAATTTAAAAAAAAATAAAAAAAAATAGATCCAATAAGTTCTGAGGTGACCTCACTTGATGAGAACAAAGCTACAAAGTCATCGACTAGGTTCACACCCCAGGCTGATTCCCAAATCCCAGCTTGACAAAAGACAACTGCTGTGTTTGCCCCATGTGCGATGTCCAAATAAACTCACAATAATTCTGGTTTGATTGCAACGATCGGGTTAGCCAGGTTGCTAAAATAAAGGACCCAGCACTACTCCAGAAATGCCCAACACAATTTTACTCCAGCTAACGCTTTGTACAAACCTAGCAATTGTGTCAATGAATTGCCCTGGGCTGATTTTTTTTTTTTTCCTTCATTCCAATAACAAGGAAATACTTTTATCCCTCCTACCAGCCTTTGGGATTTGAATTCTTTTTTTTTTTTTACAAAAACATTGAGACGTGAAAGCCTCCCTTTCATACAGGGTACCCGGGAGAACCGACCTTGCTACAAAGATCTCAGCAGGCAAAAATCTGCCCAGTCGGGCCTCCTCAAGGATAAAATATCCATCTCAGGTTGGGCGAGAAGTGAAAATACCAACCTTCAAAGTCAGAAAGAAAAGGGTTTCCCTATTGTCAAAGATACTGGAGTGGCTGCCAGGAGGTTTGGCATTCACTTCAAAGAGATGCAATCCAAAATATTATTCAGCTACAGAGAAGCACATGAAATGCACACATTCAAGGAGCATAAAGCAACCATCTTTATTCCAGAATAAGATATCCATGCCTGGGTGGAGAAGTTATGTACCTTTTCCGCTTTCCCATTGTCTTGGGAGCCAGGTATCCACCAGGGGTGGGATTCACTTACCTTCCCTACCAGTTCACAAATCTGAGCACGTGCCACGGGTGAAATCCAGCAGGTTCTGACAGGTTCTGGAGAACTGGTAGTGGAAATTTTGAGCAGTTCGAAGAACCGGCAAATACCACCTCTGGCTGGCCCCAGAGTGGGGAGGGAATGAGGATTTTGCAGTATCCTTCGCTCCCATGTAACGCCTCTCCTGCGCGAGCTGCACTGGCTCCCGGTGGTCTTCCGAGTGCGCTTCAAGGTTTTGGTTATCACCTTCAGAGCGCTCCATGGCTTAGGACCTGGCTATTTACGGGACCGCCTGCTGCCACCAATAGCCTCCCACCGACCAGTACGCTCCCATAGAGAGGGGCTCCTCCGGGTGCCGTCGGCCAAACAATGTCGACTGGCGGCCCCCAGGGGGAGAGCCTTCTCTGTGGGGGCACCTACGATCTGGAACGAGCTCCCCCCAGAGATACGGAGGATTCCGGATCTGCGTACCTTCCGTCGCATGCTTAAGACGTTCTTATTCTATCAAGCTGGCCTGACCTAAACTTTTCCTCTTTTTAAATGGAATTTTAAATTTGGTTTTAATTTATTGGAGTTTTAAAATGGTTCAGCCAAATTTATTTAATTAGTTTTATCTCTATTTTAAATTTTGTATCTATATGTTTTATTTTATGGCTGTTCACCGCCCTGAGTCCTTCGGGAGTAGGGCGGTATACAAATTTAATAAAATGAAAATGAAATGAAAATGAGTGGGGAGAGAATGGAGATTTTGCAGTATCCTTCCCCTGCCATGCCCACCAAGCCATGCCCACAGAACCGGTAGTAAAAAAATTTGGATTTCACTACTGGAACGCATGCATGCGCAGTAGTCACGCATTACGTCCGGGCGGGTGGGCGGAGCTTCCTGCAGCTGCCGCTACCAGTTTGCTCGATCCGGAGAGAACCGGTTGAATCCCACCACTGGTGTCCACCCAAGATGAATCAAGTCAAGAGGGACCGTTGGAAGCCTTATTTACCGAAGGCTTGTCAACAGTGTCACCTAAGCTTTTGGGTTGCCATGGGCCACTGAGATAGAAAGTCTAATGCCGCTTTACAAAGCCTTGGTAAAACCTCGCTTAGAATTCTACATCCACTTTTGGTCACCACGTTATAAAAAGAAAATATTGAGGCTCTGGAAAGAGTGCAGAGATTTAGGGGGCTGGAGGCTAAAACATACAAAGAACAGCTTCAGGAATGAGTGAAAACCTCCAGTGATGGAGCACCCATCACTTATTGTTAATTGTTCCACTGGTTAATTGTTCTCACTGTTAGGAAAGTTCTCCTTAGTTCTGGATTGGTTCGCTCCTTGATTAGTTTCCATCGGTTACTTCTTGTCACACTTTGGTGAATAGATTGGCCCCCTCTTCTTTGTGACAATCCCTCAAATATTGGAGAGTAAGTAAGTAAGCTTTTTATTGCGGTCAGAAACCAAATTAAAATACACATAGAAGGGGAGTGTATTTTACAAATATAGATAGATCATGTGACAGTACACCATCTACTGCCTCAGATACAATCTGTACTGTCAATACTAGTGATCCTCTGCCGTAGGGGTTACCCATCTCTTCCCCCGTTTTTTTTCAGCCACAACTGCAGCAAAAAAATTTTGCCACCTTTGGAGTTATATTGGAGTAGGAAATAAAGGCTGAACAGATCAGGTGAACCAGGGAATCTCTGGGAAATAGGAGAAATGAATCTTGATCTTATGTCTCGATGGTGGGGACATACGAATGTAATGTGGAACAGAGATTCCGGGGATCGGCCATCACATGTACAATAGATGGATTTTACTCCCCCCGAGAGCCCACTGTCGAGGACATTCGAGGGGATCGCATTAAATCGTGCCTTCATAAATGCGAGCCTATGTTTGATAGAGTGTAACGTGGAGAGATAAGGCGGAGGGTGAGGCGAGGGAGATATTGGAGAGCTGTTTTCATACTACCCGTTGAGGTTTAGGTTTTAGGTTATATTTGATTTATATACCGCCCTACTCCCGAAGGACTCAGGGCGGTGAACAGCCACAAGATAAAACGCAGAAATACAAAATTTAAAAGCAAAATAAAACCGGATTAAAACAATTTGGCCCAAGACAGATTTAAAACACCCCAATAATTAAGAACAGATTTAAAATTTACATTTTAAAAGGGGGAAAGGGAAAGTTAGGCCAGCCCAGCTGATGGAATAAAAAGGTCTTGAGAGCGCGGCGGAAGGTGCACAGATCCGGGATCCTTCGTATCTCCGGGGGGAGCTCATTCCAGATAGTAGGTGCCCCCACAGACTACCCGTAGTCCTTATCTTCCTTAGACTAAACACACTCAATGTCAGGGTTCCAAGTAACACACCCAACGGAATCAAAAATCCAAAGCAGGGATATTCCTCAAAGTTGAGATTTGTTAGGCATCTCATATTGGCACATCTGGGGAAACCCAACTCTAAACCTCCCCCCCTCGGATTTCCCCCTAGTTAAAAACAAAGTTTTCTTTCCTCTGCCCATGCAATCCCTCACATGGTCCAATCAGGTCACAGTCCAAGGGTCACTTGCAGTGGTGGGATTCACCGGTTGTAACAACTGGTTTGCTTCGCGCACCGTCCAGAGGCTGTAAATGGGCCCATTTCTGAACTTCTGGTACTTCTGGTAGGCCTGTTTTTTGCCCTCCCCAGGCTTCAGAGGCTTTCCTGGAGCCTCCAGGAGGGCAAAAACAGCCTCCCTTGGGCACCGGAGGCCCTCCGGAGGCCGGAAACAGGCCTGTTTCTAGACTTCCAGTAGGCCCGTTTTTCACCCAGAGCCTCTGTGCATGCCTTGCACTTACCTGGCATCCAAAATGGGCCACGTGAAGACTCCTGGGAAGGGCAGGGTGAGGTGGGCGGAGGTCAGCCAGTCCTTGGAACAACCGGTTCGCCGAATCAGTTTAAAATTAACATCCGGTTTGCCCGAACCAGTCTGAACTGGCTGAATCCCACCCCCTGGTCACTTGGTCTCAGATCCCACCTCCGCGCACCTGGTGGGAAAGTCCTTGGTTCTCAGAGGAAAGAATTTTATTTTGACTACAATTCCCCAGCTATCTCTACCTCTCCCACAGATCGACTCATCTCTGCTGTGGCAGCCCTGAAGAGGCCAGGGGAAAATGGGTCCACTCACTTCCTGCAACCCTTCTTCATATGTTCTAGCCTCCAGCCCTCTAACCATCTTTGTTGCTCTTCTCTGCACTCTTTCTAGAGTCTCAACGTCTTTCTGTCCTCTCCTATTCCTTCTATCATTCCATCTCTGTTAGTGAAAATTAAGTCCGGTATTAGATCCAAATTAACCAGAAGGCAAGAAAACTCTACTTTGAAGTCAACTGTGTCACAACACTTGGGTTTCCATGATCCTGCAAGAGATCAAAGGGAGCTGTGCAATAGAAGGGGAGATAAGTCAACTTTTGCTCATCAACTTCAAAGCTATTCCTTATCAAAGGACCCTCCCTAGTTTTCTTCTCTTCGTGGAAGGAGAAAAGCCGGTAAAAATTACCCTCAAGGTATCATCCACCCAATAGTGAATCTCCTCTATTATCTCCAGTCTACATGAAGGTTGACGGTGTGCCAGTGGCAAGTAGTAACTGGTCCGCGTTTGCTACATGCCCAGGAATTGTGCAAGATCTTCCATCTTCTCCCTGCTCAGTAAAACAGACTGGCATAACAGCAGCAAATCTGTTCTGTAATCTTACCACGGAGATTCAGAAATGTGGATACCAGAGGTTGGTATTTTCTGATTCATAAAGGGTTAAAGCAGTCATGGACAATGTCTTGGCTGGTGGGCAAAGCTTTGATGGGCGAAGACAAGAAACGAGGGATGGAAACTAATCAAGGAGAAAACCAACCTGGGATTAAAGAGAAATTTCCTAACAGTGAGGGCATTTCACCAGTGGAACAGCTACGCCTCCAGAAGTTGTGGGTGCTTCATCACCAGAAGCTTTCAAGAAGAGGCTGGACTGCCGTTTGTCAGAAATGGTATATAGGGTCTCCTGCTTGAGCAAAGGGTTGGACTAGAAGACCTCCAAGGTCCCTTCCAAATCTATTCTGATTGGTTGACCATCTGTATTGCAGAAGGATTCTTTAATCTAATCTTTCTTGAGATGACAAGCAACAATATTACTTTGCTTTTCTGAACTTCCTTACTTACTCGTACAAAGAACTTCATCTTGAAAAATCCAAGACAGACTACAAGTAGTTTTGGCCTCCTCCACCTCCTCCTCCTGTAATATTGATTGATTGATTGATTGATTGATTGATTGATTGATTGATTGATTGATTTGATTTATATTCCGCCCTTCTCCAGAGACTCAGGGCGGCTTACCATGCGTTAAGCAATAGCCTTCATACTTTTGTATATACCTGCTTAGTAGGGCTTTTGTGGGGGCATTAAGTCAGCTTATTGCCCCCACAATCCGGGTCCTCATTTTACCTACCTCGGAAGGATGGAAGGCTGACTCAACCTTGAGCTGGTGAGAATTGAACTCCCAGTAGTTGCAGGCAGCTGGAAGCTAAATACTACCTTTAACAGTAGCATTAGTCTGCTGCGCCACTCAGGCTCCTTTTATACAAAGTCAGCTTATTGCCCCCACAAACCGGGTCCTCCTTTTACCTACCTCGGAAGGATGGAAGGCTGAGTCAACCTTGAGCCTGGTGAGATTCGAACTTGCAGTAATTGCAGGCAGCTGGCGCTACTTAACACCACTTTAGTCTGCTGCGCCACCAAGGCTCATCTTGGCATCGAGGCTACTCAATGGTCCTAGATCCCCACCAATCTCTCATCTTCCACTGCATGAGGTTTTTGCATCAACGTGGTCAAGGAATGTCTTTCTGGAGGACAGCCAAGACAAGGGATTCATCTCAACGGCACAGAGGAACTGGACAAGAATCGTCCGATGACTAAGAAGAATAGGCCTTGCACTGGTCACCAAAGACCATCAGGCTAGTGAATCTGCTCAAGCCTCTTCCTCCTCGCACCTCTCTTATCAGCCTGCCAATCAATTGGCACTTGATGGCTTGGTTGCTACACCCTCCGTGCTATGTTTTTTCGGTGGCTTGGCCTCGGACAAATGAATGGCCCCCTTGTTGGAGCTGAGTTCACTGCCCTATCGCTGTCAGCCCATTCGGCTTTGATTCCGCTGCTTTATTTTCGTTCGGGAAAAGCGATTGCAAGGAGGGAGGGGAGGAGGAGAGGTGGAAAGAGCTTGGGGTGGGGGGTGGGGAGAGAGAAATTAAATAGGCCTTTTATCAATGTGGTTAAATAGATGTGGCATTACATGGCTCTTTGTATATAACGCTCTGCATTTTAGCATCCCTGGTTCCCATAAGAGATTGCTTTCCTGGAATGAAATAATAGCTCCCATATTTTTAATTTAGAGTGCCATAAATAAGGTGGTATACAACCTAGCTAAGAACAGCACTGAATTTTTTTTCCTCCTCTGAACTTCTCCCTTGAGTTTCAGATTACCCGGGCTTGTTCTTCTGGGAGGGATGGTGGATTTTTCCATTCTTCCTTCCCCACCCCAATTTTCTATGAAACCCTCTTCAGATCAGGGGTGGGATTGCTGGGGGTTCTCAAGGGTTCGGGAGAACCTCTAGCTATGATTCTGTGCAGTTCGGAGAACCCCCAAATCCCACTCCTGGCTGGCCCTGCCCACCCCACCCTTCCCAGGAGTCCCCACGTGGCCCGTTTTGGATGCAGGTAAGTGCAGGGCACACACAGAGGCTCAGGGAGGGTGAAAAACAGGCCTACCAGAACTTTGTTTCCAGCCTCAAGAGGGCCTCCGGAGCCTGGGGAGGCCGTTTTTGCTCTCTCCCGGAGGCTCGAGGAAAGCCTCCAGAGCCCGGAGAGGACAAAAACACCCCTCCTGCCGTGGTGCAGGAGGCCGACTAGGCCACGCCCACCATGGCCACGCCCACCCAGCAACCAGGCAGAGAACCCCTTGCTCAAATTTTTGAAGCCCAGCCCAGTAAAGAAGGGGTATGGAAAGAAAATGATTCACCTACTAATACATATAACCACAGCTGCCAGACTGGCATACGCACAATACTGGAAAGAGAAAGCTCTGCCACCAGAAGAACTTATAATTAGGAAAATACTGGAGTGCGCAGAGATGAACAAACTAACCCGTGAAATAAATAACGATGAGAACTCAGATTATTATACTGTGTGGGGAAGGTGGTATGAATGGATAAATGATAAAATCAAAGAAGGAGTAAAAGGCGTGGTAACTAAATAGCAATAAATAGTATAAATGACACCAGGTACATTTCATGTATAAACATTGCATATCCGATGTTAAATAGAAATGTTACTATATTTTATGTATGTATATAAAGTCAATAACATATTTTTTTTAAAAAAAGGAAAAAAAATGTGTTGTCTTGACATGTCTTGTTTTTATACATGTGATTGTTTTTTGTGTTGTTTTTAAAGACAAACTGTTTAATAAAAATTATTTTAAAAAGAAAAAAAGAAAGTAAGTTGAGGACTTAACTGCATTTTGTTATCTTCTCCAGTTCTTTTCTCTTCTCTTCTGCTGTCTCCAGATACTGCCGTGTCCACTGTACATTATTGTTTTTGCTTCTGTCTGCTGCTAACCCAGATCTGTTTCTGCTGCCCTCATGGGAAACGACTTTCTGCTGAGGTTTTGGAGGCAGAGAAGTGAGCCAAGAGCATCAAACAGGCTGTTTTCTGTTTAAATATGTATATTGGAGAGGGTCTATTTTAGTTCATTCTTCAGGAGGACCAAGAACCTCTGGCGTAGTTATGCCCGTGATTCTCAACCTCAGCAATTTTAAGACGGGAGGACTTCAGCTCCCAGAATCCCTCAGCCGGCCATGGAATTCTGGGAGCTGAAGTGCACCCATCTTAAAATTGTCAACCTTTGTTCTGCCCCAGCTATGGACCCCAAAGAACGCAGCACACACAAAGTCTGTACAAACCTTAGTTTACTAAATTAAATCATTCTTTTTCAAACAAAGGCTGTTAATTAACTTTCTTAACAGCCTACAAGAATCCAAAGAATAAATAATCGTAATCTTACTAAGGTTGGCAGAAAGCCCAGAAGCAATTTGCAGAGAATCCAGACGTGAAAGAGAATGAACTAAAAGTTGTTCTCTGCAAATTGCCTCAGTCGTCATCCTTCCTTAAATAGGCTAAGAGAGTGGCCAATTAGCCCCAAGCCTTACTCTCGAGGAGACCTCCTCCTGAGGAGCCACTCCTGCCTTTTGGCAGCTCTGCGCGCCCATGCATTGAGAAGAGGCTCCTCCTCTTCGTCCTCTTCACTTAAGGGAGCTTCTGGAGGTTCTGAAGGCCCTGACTGAGTCTCTGCCTCTGGCACCACATCCTCTTCAGCCTCCTCACTGTCTGACTTGAGTGCCAGCTGCACAGGCTGCTGGTGCAGCACCACACCAGCCTCCTCGCTGTCGGAATCAGCTACTAGCTGCACAGGCCGCTGATGGGCCACAACAACCTTGAGAAACACAGTGTTACACAATTGTGCAAGAGAACTGAGCAGAATGTTTATTTGTAACTGGACACCAAGAGTTGGAGAAAAGGAAAAATATGATGCCTTGTCCCAGGGATTTTAAGAGTTGAATCTTCTTCTTCTTTCTTAGCAAATGTTGTGGAAGATATACCTGGTTCCCATACGCACATCTGTGTGTCAATGTTAGTATCACACGACTGCTTCAAGCCAGGGTGTGCTATTCACTTACCTTTGCTACCGGTTCGCAAATGTGTATAATTGGATTGAAGATAGAAAAGAAGGGAAATAACAGATAGTAGATTTTGTAAAATTATATAGAGTATAGGAGAACATTAGTGTGATGATATGTAAATGGTCACAGTCATGCACAAAAGTTGAATAAGAATTGTTTAATTGTTAAAACCCAATTTTAAAAAAAAACCCAAACATGAGCGCAAATGTGAGCGCGTGCCCATCTCCACACATGTGCAGGACCTTCCACACATGCAGAGCATCAAAAACAGGACATGATGACGTACGGGTGGGTAGGTGGAGCCTCCCGCCACGGCCGCTACCGGTTTTCCCGAACCGGATAGAACCGGCTAAATACCACCACTGCTTCAAGATGAGTATGCTAAATTCATTTTTAATAATCATCTTCATTTGTTTTGGTTAAATAGATATCAAACAAGCAAATACAAACCCAGTGTTGTGGTTCGCCAGCAGCCTGCGGAGATGGCAGTAGAGTCGGACAGTGAGGAGGCTGAGGAAGAACAGGGGCCAGTCCTGGAGGCTGGGGAAGGCCCAGACGAGGGCTCTGCATCGGAGGCAGAGATGGGACCAGGGCCATCGGGGAGTGATGTGCGGACTCCAGAGCCTCCAGAGGCTGACAGCAGAGAGGCAGAGGAACAGGAGGAGCCTGTTCCTAGTGCATGTATGAGAAGAGCTGCCAGAAGGCAAGAGCAGCTAAAGCAAAAAGGACAACTCTGGAGTAAGGCCAAGAGATGATTGGCCCCTCCCATAACGCTTTAAAAGACCAGCAACGGCTCTTGGGCTCTTTGTCGGAAAACAACGTTGATAGTATTGCTGCACTTATCTCTTGTCGGTGTCTTCTGCTTTTGAACTTTTGCCAAGAGAAGCCTTTGGCAGTTTGCCTAATTATACCAAGGTTGGTGATTAGACTGAAGAATTTGTGTTATGAAGAGTTTGTTTTAATTTAGTTTGGACTACGCTGAGAATGAGTTAATTCTCAGCTGTTCTAATAAAGTCTGTTTGTTTTGGAACTGTTTGCATCAGTTACTACCTACTTGGGCCTGGGTCACAACACCCAAATCCAACCTAGAATTAAAAAGAAGTTTCCTGTCAGTGAGAACAATTAATCAGTGGAACAGCTTGCCTCTAGAAGTTGTGGGTGCTCCAACACTGGAGATTTTCAAAAATAGACCAGACAGCTAATTGTCCACAATGGTATCAAAACTCAACCAGCTTAAAGACAAAAAAATCATTTAAACTGGTTTCATTTTCTTTGTATTGTTCTGGCAGAGGGCAGGCTAAATTAAGAATTAGGCAAAGGCCAAAGCAACAGGATTTGCACTACATTGCATTGCATTGTGGTGTTTGTCAATATTAACAGAATAACAGAGTTGGAAGGGACCTTGGAGATCTTCTCGTAGTCCAACCCCCTACTCAAGCAGGAGACCCTATATCATTTCAGACAAATGGTTGTCCAATCTCTTCTTAAAAACTTCCAGTGTTGGAGCACCTACAACTTCTGGAGGCAAGCTGTTCCACTGGTGAATTGTTCCCACTGTTAAGAAATTTCTCCTCAGTTCTAGGTTGGTTCTCTCCTTGATCAGTTTCCGCCCATTGCTTCTTGTTCTGACTTCTGGTACTTTGGAAAGTAGCTTGACTCCCTCTTCTTTGTAGCAATCCCTGAGGTATTGGAGCACTGCTATCATGTCACCCCTAGTCAGTGGTGCCATTAATTTTTTTTTACTATTGGTTCTGTCCAGTTGGCTTGGTGGGAGTGACATGGCATGGCATGACTTGGTGGGTGTGGCATGGTGGGCGTGGCAAGGGAAAGTTACTGCAAAAAAGGGCCTGGTGGCTCAGCAGACTGATAGCATTGTGATTAACACCAGCTGTCTGCAATTACTGTAAGTTCAATTCTCACCAGGCTCAAGGTTGACTCAGCCTTCCATCCTTTCTAAGGTGGGTAAATTGAGGACCCAGTTTGTGGGGGCAATAAGCTGACTTTGTATAAATATACAAAAGGATGAAGGCTATTGCTTAACGCATTGTAAGCCGCCCTGAGTCTCCGGAGAAGGGCGGCATATAAATCAAATTAAAAAGAAAAAAGAAAAAAAAATCCCCATTTCCTCCCGATCAGCTGGGACTCGGGAAGCAGAGAATAGATGGGGGCGGGGCCAGTCAGAGATGGTATTTACCGGTTCTCCAAACTACTCAAAATTTCCACTACCGGTTCTCCAGAACTGGTCAGAACCTGCTGAAACCCACCTCTGCTCCTAGTCCTTTTTCCACTGATTAATTGTTGTCACTGTTAGGAAATTTCTCCTTAATTCCAGATTGCTCCTCTCCTTGATTAGTTTCCATCCATTGTTTCTTGTCCCGCCACCAGGTACTTCGGAGAATAGCTTGTCTCCCCTTTCTTTGTGTCAACCCTTGAGATATTGAATACACTGTTATCATGTCACCACATAGTCCTTATTTTCATCGAACTAGACATACCCAGTTCCTGCAATCGTTCTTCATATTTTAGCCTCCAGTCCCCTAATCATCTTTGTTGCTCTTCTCTGCATTCTTTCCAGAGTCTCAACAATATTGTTGTTCATATCGTATCAATATTGGGTATGAGTAGTTGATTTTTGCCATTTTTTTTTAATTTGATTTATATGCCGCCCTTCTCCAGAGACTCAGGGCGGCTTACAATGCGTTAAGCAATAGCCTTCATACTTTTTGTATATTTATACAAAGTCAGCTTATTACCCCCACAGTCTGGGTCCTCATTTCACCTACCTTTGAAAGGATGGAAGGCTGATTCAACCTTGAGCCTGGTGAGATTCAAACTTGCAGTAATTGCAAGCAGCAGATGTTAATAACAGTGCTTAGTCCACTGTACTACAGGCTCTTATTGCTTTGTTGTTGTTGTTTCGCAAATGGTCAAGGACTTTTGTGCATTTTGGCCCAAATGTTGAAGATAAAGGGGTTTTTTTATGGTATTTTGAAAAAAAAATATAATTACTTTTAAGGTTGTATTACTGTAATCCTGGTGCATATATATATATATGTTTGTATAAATCACTTTTTTCTTTTCCTTCTTTTAAATTGGATTGATTTAAAAAAAAATACAATACATTTCACCTGAATCCTTCTTATAACATTGGCCTCTGCTCCACCTCTCACCCTCGGCAACAATCACAACTGCCTGAACAGAAATTCTCCTTTATTTTCTAAAAAAAGCACACAAACGAACTGAATTATGTTTTAGAGAGATCTTGAAATAATTTGAAACCCCTGTCCAATGGCAAAAAAAAAGGGGGGGGGAGAGGGAATCACAGCAAAACAGAAGGAAAGTATGATCATGGTAGAATTAGAGAAAATTGCTGTTTCTGAATTATGGCCTTTGATGTGCTGCTGCAGAAATTTAGGAGATGCGTCTGAGAATGAAATAAATAAGTGGGAATTATCAGGACATCTCAGATCTTTGAGGAATGGCATGCCATAATCCTTCTGGAGAAGCAACTGCAACTCTCCTTCCTTTTCATCGGGGATGGCTGGCTGGAGTTCATTTTTACTCCGTTTGATCCAAAATAGGTATTTTTGTTCTGTCCCAGAATTTTACAACATTTGGGCTTTTGGCAACAAGAGCGGTTTGCAAATCAAAGACACCCATACATTTTTTTAAAGCATTAATTAAAGGGAGCAACTGACTTTTTCCCAGATCAGACAAAATATAACTGTGCTTGCCATCTCCTCTCCACTTTCAGCAGAAGACTTATCTAAAATGATGGAAGTGGTTTTTTTAAAAAGAAAAAAAAAACTTGTTTAAGCAGCTGTTAAAGCAGGGATATGATTACAGGTAGTCCTCTACTTACAACAATTCATTTGGTAACTGTTCGAAGTTACAATGGCACTGAAAAGGTGACTTATGATCATTTTTTACCCTTATAGCACTAGCACTTATATACCGCTTCAGAATGCTTTTACAGTCCTCTCTAAGCAGTTTTACAGAGACAGCCTATTGTCCCCCAACAATCTGGGTCCTCATTTTACCCACCTCGGAAGGATGGAAGGCTAAGTCAACCTTGAGCCAGTCAGAACTGAACTCCTAGCAGTGGGCAGAGTCAGCCTGCGACATTGCTTTCTAACCACTGTGCATCAGGGATGGACGGATGGGAGGGAGGGGAGGGGAGGGGAGGGGAGGGGAGGGAAGGGAAGGGAAGGGAAAGGAAGGAAGGAAGGAAGGAAGGAAGGAAGGAAGGAAGGAAGGAAGGAAGGAAGGAAGGAAGGAAGGAAGGAAGGAAGGAAAAGCAAGAGCAGTAGCACTTAGACTTATATACCGTTTTACAGTGCTTTCCAGCCCTCTCTAAGCAGTTTTACAGAGACAGCCTATTGCCCCCAACAATCTGGGTCCTCATTTTACCCACCTCAGAAGGATGGAAGGCTAAGTCAACCTTGAGCCAGTCAGAATTGAACTCCTAGCAGTGGGCAGAGTCAGCCTGCAACATTGCTTTCTAACCACTGTGCATCAGGGATGGATGGATGGGAGGGAGGGAGGGAGGGGAAGGGGAGGGAAAGGAAAGGAAAGGAAGGAGGGAGGGAGGGAGGGAGGGAGGGAGGGAAGGAAGGAAGGAAGAAAGGAAGGAAGGAAGGAAGGAAGGAAGGAAGGAAGGAAGGAAGGCAGGAAGGAAGGGCAATAGCAATAGCTCTTAAACTTATATACCGCTTCACAGTGCTTTTACAGCCCTCTCTAAGTGGTATACAGAGTCAGCCTCTTGCCCCCAACAATCTGGGTCCTCATTTTACCCACCTCCGAAGGATGGAAGGCTGAGTCAACCTTGAGCAGGTCAGAATTGAACTCCTAGCAGTGGGCAGAGACAGCCTGCGACATTGCTTTCTAACCACTGTGCATCAGGGATGGATGGATTGGAGGGATGGAGGGGAAGGGAAGGGAAGGGAAAGGAAAGGAAGGAGGGAGGGAGTGAGGGAGGGAAGGAAGGAAGGAAGGAAGGAAGGAAGGAAGGAAGGAAGGAAGGAAGGAAGGAAGGAAGGGCAATAGCAATAGCTCTTAAACTTATATACCGCTTCACAGTGCTTTTACAGCCCTCTCTAAGTGGTATACAGAGTCAGCCTCTTGCCCCCAACAATCTGGGTCCTCATTTTACCCACCTCGGAAGGATGGAAGGCTGAGTCAACCTTGAGTTGGTCAGGATTGAACTGCTGGCAGTTGGCAGAATGAGCCTGCAATACTGGATGGATGGATGGATGGATGGATGGATGGATGGATGGATGGGAGGGAAGGGAAGGGAAGGGAAAGGAAGGGGGAAGGAAGGAAGGAAGGAAGGAAGGAAGGAAGGAAGGAAGGAAGGAAGGGCAATAGCAATAGCTCTTAAACTTTTATACCGCTTCACAGTGCTTTTACAGCCCTCTCTAAGCAGTTTACAGAGTCAGCCTCTTGCCCCCAACACTCTGGGTCCTCATTTTACCCACCTCGGAAGGATGGAAGGCTGAGTCAACCTTGAGTTGGTCAGGATTGAACTGCTGGCAGTTGGCAGAATGAGCCTGCAATACTGGATGTATGGATGTATGTATGTATGGATGTATGGATGGATGGATGGATGGATGGGAGGGGAGGGAAGGGAAGGGAAAGAAAGGGGGAAGGAAGGAAGGAAGGAAGGAAGGAAGGAAGGAAGGAAGGAAGGAAGGAAGGAAGGAAAAGCAAGAGCAGTAGAGCTTAGACTTACATAGACTTATAGTGCTTTCCAGCCCTCTCTAAGTGGTTTACAGAGTCAGCCTCTTGCCCCCAACAATCTGGGTCCTCATTTTACCCATCTCGGAAGGAGGGAAGGCTGAGTCAACCTCTTGAGCCTGGTGAAATTTGAACTGCCAAATTGTAGGCTGCTGGCAGTCCGCAGAAGTCGCCTGCAGTACTGCACTCTAACCACTGCGCCACCCTGGCTCATATGACCGTTGCAGCATCCCTGTGATCACGTGATCAAAATTCAGATGCCTGGTAACTGACTCATCATTACGACGGTTGCAGGGCCCTTGCAGGATGGGGTGGATGTCGAAATTTTGAAACTGGGCCACAAGTAGCCTTTGGGTAGTCTGTCATAACTTGGAATGGCCTCTATTGGTTGTAAGTTGAGTACTACCTGTACTTCTGACCCAAATCCAACATACTGCACCCCTTTCGACTGGTTTGGGCTTCATTCTTATTTATTTATTTATAAATTGACAGGTCGCTCATCACTCCTCGAGGCAAGTCTAGGCATTTTTCAACAGAGAATGTGGTTTACGCAGGGTTTGTGGTTTGGTATGTTGTGCAAACCCCAGTTAAAGTGGTTAAAATGATGGCTTAGTCTCAGAAGCGAACCTGTTTCGGTACTTGGGGGAAATCTAGATGCTAATCTTCCCAAGCCAGGAGCCCTGGAGAGAAAGCAGGAAGATCAAAGAGAAGGGAATGTAATTTCGGTTTGAACTGCGCGTAAGCTAACTTAAGTGCCCGTCTTCAAGGAGGCTGAGCCTGAGCCTAGGAGATTCCTTACAAAGGAATCCTTGCATGCTTACTATGCAGAAATAAGCCCTACTATTTAGAGCTTACTGCTTTGGTAAGATTACTACTTTAGTGAGCTTGCCTATGACCGCAGTGTTCGCAAAGCTAGTCCAAAAAGACTTCTCTCTTTTAAGCGTGGAGAAAATCCGGAGCTTTCACAGGGACAATCTTTCTGTCTCTCCACTGGTAGCTCAGCTGTTTTCCACCCTACAACTGGTTTACTACCGTTTCTGTGGGTGTGGCTTGGTGGGAGTGCAGGGGAAGGATACTATAAAATCTCCATTTCCTCCCAATCAGCTGGGACTCAGGAGGCAGAGAAGAGATGGGGGCGGGGCCAGTCAGGATTTTTACTACCAGTTCTCCAAACTACTCAAAATTTCCGCTACCGGTTCTCCAGAACTGGTCAGAACCTGCTGAAACCCACCTCTGAACTGGCCGGAGATCCTTTGAGGGAATCTGCAGAGTCACTCAGGATCCCTGGACACCTTTTTGGAAGAGCAGGTGTCAAGTGGGGAGTAGGGGGTGGGCTTGGCCCAATTTGTCCCCCATCCAAGCTGGCTGTCCGAAACGGCTGCTTCATTCCACCCAAAGGTAGGGCTGGCCCAGAGCCTTCATTTGCTTAATACTCAAGAAGGCTTAACCCTTTACATGTCATATGCTGGCTAGGGAATTCTGGGAGTTGAAGTCCACCCATCTTAGAAAGAGCAATAGGATAAGGAAACTGATTACCAAAAGAGATTGGTCAGCTTTGATTCTGCCATAGTCTCCGTCCGTATTTCTCAAAACCTCAGCAACTTTCGACCTCAACTCCAGGGGTGAGTTTCACTTACCTTTGCTACCGGTTCGCTCACTCGCGTGCTACTTCTGCACATGTGCAGATCGTATTTGATGACATCCGGGTGGGTGGGCGGAGCCTGCTGCCCCCGCTGCTACCGATTCGCCCAAACCTGGGCGAACCCATAGCAACCCACCACTACTCAACTCCCAGAATTCCTCAGCCAGTTCAGCTGAGTTAACTGAGATGGGCATCTATGGAAATTTTACGAATGAATGAAGGAATGAATGAAGGAATGAATGAATGAATGAATGTGTCAGCGTCCCAGCACTGACATATAAATAAAGGGAGGAGAAGCCTGAACTTTTGCCTGCTAAATCCCTTTGAAGATCTGTCTCCTCGGAGATGGGGAGGGGGGAGACATTCCTGTGATCTAACGAAGAAGGAATCAGGAAAGTGACTTGGAAGATAGCCAATGAGAAGCAGAGAATTGGGGATCAGAAAGGGAGGGATTGGGGGGCAAAGGTCAGTACTGACCGCGAAAGGAGTCAGGATCAGATTGCTGTGCTCGAATAAAGAGAAAATTTCCTTAAAGATCGGCAGTTTGGAAGTTCATTTATTTTGAGATAGCATCGAAACCTGACAGAATGAATGAATGAATTTGTTTATTGTTTATTTCTGAGAGTGGACGTCCACTCATCTTAAAGGTGACGAGGCTCTGAGAAACACTGAACAAAAGGATGAACAAGAACAAAAAAAAAAGCAAAAAAAAAAAGGATGGATTTAAGATCCGTAAAGCAGATTCTCGTTAAAACTTTGAAAAAGTCTTCCTAACAGTAAGAACAACAGGACAAGAAAACTATCCAAAAAAAAAAAAAGTTGTCTCCTTTTTTCCTGCATCCATTCAAGTCAAGGTTGGAGAACCATTCTCTGTTCAGCCTTGAGTCTGCCCTAGTCTGTCAGTATTTTCAAAACAGGGGTGGGTTCTACTTACCTTTACTACCAGTTTGCAATGGGACCGCACACACATGCTCGCTTTGCTCGCGCTCACATGTGCACTTCTGCACATGCACAGAAGCTTCCTGATAACGTCTAGGTTGGTGGGCCAGTTTTACTATCGGTTCTTGCGAATCGGTCTGAATCGGGAGCAACCCACCACTGTTTCCGACCCTCGGTAACTTTAAGGTGGGTGGACTTCAGCTCTCAGAATTCCCTAGCCAGTTTAGGTAAACGTTTTGGGAACTGAAGTCCCTCTATCTTAAGGTTCTTGAGGTTGAGAAAAAAACTGGGTTCCATAACTGAACTTAGTCGTCGTTTCTAAGACTAACCCATGAAGAAGGGGCTCAACATCTGGATCTCTTCTATAGAGGGATGACAAGCGGTGGGCTGCTGGGGGTTCACAGGGGTTCGGGAGAACCTCTAGCTAAGATTCTGTGCTGTTCGGAGAACCGCCCCCCCCCCAAATCACACTCCTGGCTGGCCCCACCCATTCTGCCCCTTCCAGCAGTCCCCACACAGCCTGTTTTGGATGCAGGTAAGTGCAAGGCATGCATGGAGGCTCAGGGAAGGTGAAAAATGGGCGTACCGGAAGTTCGGGAAGGCCAGAAATGGGTCTCTAGAGGGCCTCTGGAGCCTGGGGAGGCCGTTTTCGCCCTCCCGGAGGCTCGAAAAAAAGCCTCTGGAGCCCAGGGAGGGCAAAAACGCCTCCCCAACAGTGGTGCAGGAGGCCGAGTAGGCCACACCCACCATGATCACACCCACCCAGCAACCAGGCAGAGAACCCCTTGCTAAAATTTCTGAAGTCAACCTCTGGGGATGACCAGGATTAAATCTGAGACACAGTACTCGGTTAGGCTAACGCTGTAATCTCAGGCAACTGGTTGGATCTGACTCACGATAAACCATCTGTTGTAACCGAAAATGTTCTTCCCAGACGATGAGTCTTTTTTATTTGTTCATGCATTTCCAGGAGAGAGAGAGAGAGAGAGGGAGGGAGAGAGAGAAGGAAAAAGGGCACACAAAGAGCTTTCGCCTCCCCCTTGTTTTGAAAATAAAGGCTGGGAAGCGAAACTTTTTAGCAAGCCCTTCCAGTATTTAGACACGTCTTCCTTTTCTCTAAAGAGAGTTGACATTACGCATTCTGCTGCAGCCAAAGAATGTAATTTAAAACCGGCCTTGCCTTCTTCTCTCAACGTAATTGCCACGCTCTTCAGATTCATTGTGAAATAACAGCAGCGGTGTGAAAAAGGCATTCCTGTTTCCAATCACTAAATGCTTCACAGCAACCGTAAGAATAATTTTTTAAAAAAACTGCACGCATGCACACACACAGAAAAAAAAAAATCCCACTAACTAATGAAGGGAAGCTACAGTAGGAGAAAGTCCTCGGCTGCCCCTTTAGATAAACTGGTTTGCTTTTCTCGCCTTCTGAGAAGGGACGTGTTTTGCACACAACATCCAAGCAAACCGCAAGATTAGGAGTGAAATGAAGATAATAGTCCCTGAGCCCCAACCAAAAACTTCTGCAGACTTCCTCATTCTCTTGCCAAACCTGGATGGATGGATTTTATCCTTTCAGTGTTACTTTTTAAATAATTTTAATATTTTAATATTTTTAATATCTTTTAATTTTCAAAGTTTAATCTGTTTTAAATTGATTGGGGTTTTAATCTGTCTGGGCCAAATTATTTAATTTGATTTTATTTCTGTTTTTAAATTTTGTATGTATGTATTTTATTGTTGGCTGTTCACCTCCCTGAGTCCTTCGGGAGAAGGGCGGTATACAAATTAAATAAAAGTAAAGTAAAGTAAGTAACTATCATACATACAGTACATACAATGAAAACATATGATAAACAGTTGCAGGAACTGGGCACATCTAGTCTAGTGAAGAGAAGGACTAGGGGAGACATGATAGCAGTCTTCCAATATTTGAGGGGCTGCCCCAGAGAGGAGGAAGGGGGTCAAGCTATTTTCCAAAGCACTCGAAAGCCAGACAAGGAATAATGGATGGAAACTGAACAAGGAGAGATTCAACCTGGAAATAAGGAGGAATTTTCTGACAGTGAGAACAATCAACCAATGGAACAGAAGTTGCCTTCGGAAGTTGTGGGAGCTCCATCACTGGAAGCTTTCAAGAAGAGACTGGACTGCCCTCTGTCAGAAATGGTGGTTAGAAAAGGGTCTCCTGCTTGGGCAGGGGGTTAGACTAGATAACCTACAAGGTCCCTTCCAACTCTGTTTATCTGAATTCCTGATTACAAATAGTCCTCCTTTAGCAACTTGGTTGGGGTTCTTTTTTTAATGTGTTCAAAATTTATATTAGTTTACCCCAACACAATATAAATAAATACAAAATACAAAAAAAAATAAGGGGGAAATAAGTGAGGAATGGGGGAAGAGAAATGTGTAGGGCAAGAGAGGGAAAAAAAGCAGACTTCCAACTCCTTTTTGTGCCTTAGGATAAGATAATAGCATCAACCTAATATACGCAACCTATGGTATCCTTCGCCATTAAAATGCATAATTTAAAAACGGCAAAATAAATTAATTTTGCTGCTTTGGAATGTAAAACTAACTAACTGAGATCAGCCTTGAGCAATGACCTCTTTCCTCCGCTGATGTGCCAAATGCTTTCCACCTCCAAGAGAAAAGCTACTTCTGCTAGGAGGCAGGGTGAGAAAATCAAGCGGGAAAGGAGTCAAGATGGCGGATACCACTTTTTAAGTTGTGCCATGCAGTCATTATTGCAATGATTGGCTTTTCACCGATTTGCTTCCGGGGCTAAAGGATATAAAAGGTGTCCTTTGAGCAGGGGTTGGACTAGAAGACCTCTGAGGTGCCTTCCAGCTCTATGATTCTATGTTCTTTGACCCAAACAGATTATCAGTTCTAGAGACGTGTTTGGTAAGCAAACAAAGGCCCTTTTACAGGCACATTTCTGCTGCAAAATAGCTTCTCCGACAAAGCTTGACTAACATTCACTTCCCACCCCCCTCAGACTTTGTAAATACCTTTTCATTAACTTAGTTATGATCTTCACTTCTGAATTCTTTGATGTGTGATGTGTCATTTATTTTGCTGCTAAGCTGGTTTAATCTTTTTTTTTTTCCCTGTAACTTCAAAAAGGTTTCCCCACCCCCTTCCTGGTTTCTCTTTATTTGCATTGATCTTGTCCTCCAGAATTTTACTTTCAGCGTTTTATCCTATTTCTTGGGAATCACCCAAGGAACATAGGCTGTATCTGTGACCAAAATAAACAAATACAGTGCATTTCTAGGTGAAGTTATCCCTGTCCTGAAGCTGACAGTCCAACACGCAGGGCAGAAAAGGGGCGAAGAGGTTTGAGAGGAGGAGGAAAGAAGGGGAGATGGGGTGCTTTCGTTTTTGAGAGCTGTTATTAGGAGGAGGTGCTCTGTATTGCAAAGAAATATAGAGATGGACAGGGAGGGCAGAAGAAAAAGAAAGAAAGAAAGAAAGAAAGAAAGAAAGAAAGAAAGAAAGAAAGAAAGAAAGAAAGAAAGAAAGAAGGGAGGGAGGGAGGGAGGGAGGGAGGGAGGGAGGGAGGGAGGGAGGGAGGGAGGGAGGGAGGGAGGGAGGGAGGAAGCAAGGAAGGCAAGCAGGAAGGCAAGAAGGAAGGAAGGAAGATAGGGAGGGAGGGAGGGAAGAAGGAAGGAAGAAAGAAAGAAAGAAAGAAAGAAAGAAAGAAAGAAAGAAAGAAAGAAAGAAAGAAAGAAAGAAAGAAAGAAAGAAAGAAAGAAAGAAAGAAAACAACTGGTTGAACTGATACAAAGCAATACTAGAATTGCAATTGTGATTTTAAGCCCCAGAATCTAGCCCTCAAAGAAAGAAAGAGGGAGGGAGGAAGCAAGGAAGGCAAGAAGGGAGGGAGGGAGGAAAGAAAGAAAAAAGAAAGAAAGAAGGAGGGGAGGGAGGGAGGGAGGGAGGGAGGAAACAAGGAAGGCAAGCAGGAAGGCAAGAAGGAAGGGAGGGAGAGAGGGAGGGAGGAAGGAAGGAAGGAAGGAAGTCCAGAGAAAGTGAAAACCATGTGAAAGAAATTCAAAATAATCCCACCTTCATTTTGTCTGATATAAAAGAGGGAAGAGAGTTGTGATTCTTTTGTGCAATATATTAACTTTAGGATTTGGGAGGCCTCTAAATTGACAAAATTAATCTATTCCCACGTGCTGCAAGCTCTGTCCTTTTTAAAATATGTGCATGGCAATATTGCATGCATTTAAGAATCCTCCTTAAAACAGGCAGCCCAGAATTAAATGTCACATTTGCTGGAAAGTAGAGCAGAATAAAGCCAAGTTTTTCAGAGATTTGGCTGAACAAATGATGGTTTAAGAGAGGATGGAGAAGGAAACCACGTCTTAATTGATTGCAAAGCTTTTGGCAGCTGTAACCCACTGCTGACTCCCATTCAGGTAAGTGACTGCAATGGCATGTGAGAAAGACCTTGACAAGCAGGGGGAAGAATGGATGATCTATGGCCGTGATGACCAACCTATGGCACATGTGCTGGAAGTGGCACACAGAGCCATCTCTCCGGGCACACGAGCCGTCACCTGTTCCTCTTCCGGGTTTCTGGCACGCCAGCCAGCTGGTCTTCACATGCATGGGAGTGCCGGAAACTGGAAGAGCAGCCGCCCGGTGCACATGCATGCATGGTGTGTGCACTGGC